>NC_056707.1:20846001-21118501 GCF_018831695.1 Puntigrus tetrazona | reverse complement strand
ATAAAGAGGTCCAAGCAAACCAAAAAAGCAAACAGAAAATGTTAGTTCAGTTTTACCACTCAAACATGAAAGCCATGATTGCGTTGGTAGAGACTCTGGGAAATCA
This sequence comes from Puntigrus tetrazona, assembly GCF_018831695.1. Taxonomy (NCBI): domain Eukaryota; kingdom Metazoa; phylum Chordata; class Actinopteri; order Cypriniformes; family Cyprinidae; genus Puntigrus; species Puntigrus tetrazona. Next base: position 21,118,395 of record NC_056707.1, on the reverse strand, counting down.
CGTTGTCGTCATTATTGTAAATTGATCTTGGGAGCTCCTTTTATTAGCTCTTTTCATGGGCTCCCTGTTCATTACAGGTTGCAATTTAGCCTTTATTGCTCTCTGGTCCTTAAAACTGGGAATTGCGTGTAGTTTTATAAGAGGTCAGTGGAAGTCCTTTGTAGGTCGGCCCAGTGATTGTACATCTAACTTCTGAAGGGGCCTCTTGTCTTTATCTCCAGACTAATTCATTCTGACGCAGAGCTCATGTAACGCTGAGAATATTTCACTAAGTGTACCTTTAAAGATGTTATTTATAAGTTGCAACTTAGGAACAAAGAGGATGCGAATCGGGAAACTGAGAGACATCAGGGCTTCTTCCTCAATAAAACAACCCATAAAAATCAGTAAACATGAACTTTTGTGAACTTGGCGGTGGTGGCCAACACAGCGCTCTAGCAGGGGTCTGGCATACTGCTTGTAATGTTGTAGCTGAGTTGAGAAGAGTTTGGAAGGAAAAGGAATCGGCATGAAGGACATCTCAATGGAAGCTTTAGCAGAAGGAAAGTCCAGATGGAAAACGACAGCTTGGCCTGTCCATTGTGCAATGAAGTACACCCAGTTCTTCACAAGCAGAAGGTAAATGCTTGACTTTGACTGGCCTTGCATGCTCCTCCAGACTATGACTGGCCACATACGCTGCGTATTACCCATTCCTCATGCTCATGAGCAAAGATAAGTGTATGCAAATTCCCCTGAGAGTTGCAACCTAATTTCTGAAACTGGCATGGCGGAATAAGACATGGTTCTGCACTAAGGGAATCACCGTGCCAGACTCTTCAAGGCGTATTTGAGCCTTTATTTGAAAAAGACTTGATATGAAGCCCCTCTAATCTATTTTTGATGAGTTTCCTCTGATGGTGTGAAGCCGTCGCCCTTCCAACACTAGATGGAACTCTCCCTGAGAAGCCTCTGGGTAGCAGCTGGGTAGACTGACATTTTTGAGAGCCAATTATTGAATAAGTTAACTCTACAAGCATAATTAACAGCAGTCAGTTGGGTAAATTGTGGCGAGTTGAGTTCCATTCACTCTTGAGGCAGTTTAGTGTAACAATAGGGGCCTGTAGCTACTGTTCTTCAGAGAATTTCCCAGCAGGCCTCTGGTGCATGTCTGCTCTGATGTAGTGAGGCGTTTAAATGTATTTGATATCCTTACTTCAAAAGCTTCAAATGTGTACACTATTAGAGTAGTATGATTCAGTTTTCTGCTATTGAAGGAATGTTCTTTAGTTAGTAAAAACAAACGTAAATTGTGTCTGTGATAATCCAAAGTTATGTCATGAAATTCTAGATTGCACTGTCGTGATCTGACATAATGGTGTCATTTGATTCATATGCTGCAGCTGATTGTTTTTGCAATGTGCTTGCTGCTTAACATTCAAGTGCTTGACTGGTGTTTGCTGTAGCAGTTGCAGTGCTTTTCAGAAACCCTCCACCTTCCCCAGCTCCACCTGTATAGATCTACGGGGGTATTTCATGTGTTATAAATTGGGGGACCAGGGTGATATTTGTTTTTTTCTATAAAATATAAAAAATTATAAATGTATGTAAAATGTATGTATTTTTAAAAATATATCTCTAATACATCTTTATATATATATATATATATATCTATATCTCAACAAATCAGCATATTATTAAATGATTCCTGAAGAATCATGTGATACTAAAGACTTGAGAAACTGATGTTTCACTCAGCTTCAAATTGCATTTTTAAAATACTATAGTGTAGAAAACAATTATTACAATTTTTACAGTATTACTGTTTTTGCATTATTGTATTTAAATGAATGCAGCCTTGGTGTGCAAATGTCTTTTGAGGAAACTCTCTGACTGCAGACTGTTGAATGGTAGCGTATGCCACAGATGCCGTCAATAAAGTTTAACTTGAACTTGAGGAATTCCCTTAACCTCACTCAGATTTTGACATGACTGGTGGTATTCGATATGAATACAAATATACTAGAAATGAAGCAAGTCATTATTTTCAAAACATCACTAATAATTTAATGTGAAGCTCAGCAATAAGATGGGTATCTATTAAAGGGTCATTTCATGAGGGATACAGTTTCCCTTGATCTTTTGAGATAAAAGACTTCATTGTACTACCAAAACATACTGAAACTTTTAGAACCCCAAACCCAAAAAATATGTATGTCAACAGCTGCTGTACGTGATCTGATGCTTACTTGCTCACTGCTGTTGATTGTAATTTGTAGGAAGTATATTTTAAGTAAAACTAACAACAACAAAAAAATAAAAATAAAGTAGAACTGTAGAAAATGTGTTAATCCAGACTGCGTTTAATGCTTGCCCTTTTCATATATTTTGCAACTGAAGTTTAACAGGATGCCGCCTTTATTTAATGTCTGACCTTAACAGTCTGAATGGCACATTCATGACTAGTTTTAGTGTAGATGTTTTATCGTTTAATTCAGGTTTGAAGAGGCTGATATTGAAGGATGAGTCTGTTGAAATGAACTCTACACATTTGTGAGTGAATGGAACATAGCTATTCTCAGTTCACATGCAAAGAGAGTGCTTACATAAAAATCTTAAAGGTACAGTACCAAAAAGATTCAAATTTAGGTTTTATTTATATATTTAAGAGGCAGAAAATTTATTGAGTTACATTATTCATACATGAATGCATTTTTGTGCAAGTGTTGATCGCTTTGATATTCAGTAGATATGTTTCAGACACCTATTTTTAATGTGCATTTTGAAAATCCACATAAAAACGCTGTATGGAAACGCCAAGATGCACATCAATTCTAAAAATGTATAAGATTAATTATATGTAATCATATATCATGTATTACAAATTAAAATGATTATATTCAGTGGCTTCTCCTACTTTTCTTAGAGAGATTTAGTGCCAGGTTTGTCAGGAAGTTACAATTTTTGTTCTCTATGAATCACTGGATGGAAACGGTGCTTTATAGACAAATGACTTGTAACATTAAGATATCTTCTAAGAGATGCTCTTATAAGGTTATTGTGCGTTTACCTCAAGGGAAAAAAAAATGTAATGATAATCACATTCAAAATAAAAGTTTGTTTAAATTATATATGGTTGTGTACTGTGTATATTTATTCTCTGTGTGTGTTTAAATGTATATTATAATGCATGTAAATACATGTAAATATTTTACGCATACATATGTCAACTAAAACTTTTATTTTGGATGTGATAAATCGTTTGACAGCACTAATTAAAATGCTTAAAAAAGGAATCATTAAAAGTGCATGACCCTTTAAATGTCAGTGAACAGACAAATTTTGCACCAAAAATTATATTTCTATATAAATATATAATTATATACAGCCTACAAGAAAGATTTTACGGTATCGGACAGCAACAGCGACTCTACAAATTGCCTTTTCTATTCTCATGCCATGTGTTTCCACAGCCTGAGGGGTACGATTGGGATTGTATTTCGCCCCGGCCCCGGCTTGAAGAAATCACAGCAGGATTAAGCAGTTGTGCCGCACCTGACACGAGTGATCATTCCAGTCACCGTGGGGCTGCAGCTCAAATGGCGATGACAAACAACCAGTACCCGGGCGGTAATTCAATCAGCACTCCGCTGGCATGAGAAGGAGCTCTCACAGCGAGATTGGCCCCGGCTTTGATAAGGTCCTCCTCGGAAGTCCTAAAATAAAGACATTTAAGGAGAAACAAAGGGACTCTGGAAGGTTCAGGAGGGGTCAAGAACAGGAGAGTGAGAGATAAAGATAGCTAGGGAGCCGGGCCCGAGGGGAGGGCTGAAAGAAATTAAAGAGGACTGGGTTTGAGACAGAACAGGCAGTCCACATTCCAATGTGTTTTGATGTCTAATGTGCAGAAGAATCCCGTTAGAGCCAGCGACAGCACCGAGTGATCCTGAGATTGGGCTCTCCCGCTAAGGTACGCAATGCACAGCGGAGTTCATTAGTGCAATGTGTCTAACATCTTTCATTTGGACTCTCCTAAGCTGATTTTATATTGTCTCGTGAGCTTATTTGATTTACGATCTGGTAGAGGCGGCCAGCCATGTTGAGTGAAATATTTGTGTCCTGGCTGCAGAGATTCCCAGCGTGTGACGTGTCCAAATGCGTGAAGACGGCAGGGAATAAATCTTCAAATTGGGAAAATGTGAGCTTCCAGAAGTGGAATCTTTGTAGTGGTTGTCATCCTGATCTAATGCCCGGAGAGAGAACGATAAAATATTGTTTAATTTTGAACCGTGTGAAATCGGAAGGCCCAAAGGCTTTCCCTGTGTGTTTCAGACAACAGATTCACTCTGATTTTGTTGGTTTGCGTGATTTTTACCTTTACTCTCTTCAGTTATTCTTGTAATGAGAACCACCTCAGACTCGATTGCGATCGCCCATAAAGTTGTCATGAAAACATCATTTCATATATTTGCTTGGCTTAGGCGTTATGTGCATCATTCTTCAGTGCATGATATTCATATTTCTGTTTGACAATTTAAAGCCAATTAATAATAATCGTTATATATTCATTACTTCTAATTAGTTAATGATAAATTAGAACAAATAATGCTAGTAGTAGTACTAGTGATGACTATTATTATTATTACAGGCACTGAAGAATTATTCTCTCCACCTAGACTGAAATGAAGCAATAGATTTTCCTGCAGGATTAAAATCGCTGAACAAGGAAAATATAGTTGTTTAGAACTACGTTCTTGTTTGTCTCTTCTAAATTGCTTTAGGGGAACCAAAAAAAACAAATTAAATGGTTGTCTGTGTACAGTAAGCTATTAAATCAATTTGAATTTAAAAGCTCAGATCATTCGCTCCTTTATGAATTTGAGAAATATGACTTGATAGTTGACTTTTCCTCCTTGAGACACTGCTGAGATGCACTTGAGATTACCAGCCTTGTTTCTCAAGAGAAAAGAGAAGCAAGAGAGAAAATTGCCATTGCTCGCCATTTAATCTGATTATGTGTAGGAGAAATGGTGCAGATTATAAAAATATGTAATTCGTGATTTCTTTTTTTATTGGCTTATTCGGGCAATATCTATTAGCTTGTGGAGTTTTACATTTATTCAGTCTAGCTTTTCTGTGTGATGATACCATTATTTATTCAGCCTTACAGTATATCTAGCGGAGTAGAAAAGAAGAATCTTTGCAACATCTTCATGCAGATGTTTTCCATATAATCCTTAGTATTGTCAATGTAATTTTTGGGTGAACCGTCCCTTTAAATTCCATGTCAACTGCTCTCAGAAACTACATGCATTCATCATCGCACGCAGTTTCTGTGTTTGTCCTTGTCTTCTGGCTGAAACCCACCTTTTGGTCTATTAGCTTGCGCGGTGTGCCATCCTCTCAAGGCTCAGTGCTCTCTGTACCTGATTTAACACTAATGTTCCTATGACTCACTCAATCCCACCTCTTATCTTTGCTCTGCCCTTTACAGCATTAACAAATTGGAGATCTCTCCTACATGTCTTCATCCAGCTCATTAGCAAACTGTTGCCACAGGCTCTCTTTGTTTGTGTTGCACACCACCCACACCTTAAACATAGTCATGTAAAGGTCTGGCACCCTCAAGTCTAATGATATCTTAATGAAATACAGACACACTGTATGGCTCTTACAGCTGTACACTGCATTTAAGTGTTTTTTTGTGGGTAAACATGCATTATATATCGAATGCTGTAAGTTAGCTAAGCGTTTTACTTTATTTAAATAAAATGATTTATAACTGTCATGTCTGCTAATTAGTTTTTAATCATTTAATGTTATTTAAATGGTTTAATAGTAAATGTTTGACAACAAATGTTTGCAGCTTACTTAGTGACTATTCAAGTAAGTCCATAAGAATTCAGTTAATTGGGTCAATTATTAAGATCTAAAATAAGATGCAGTAAGGTGTGTAATCAAGAAAACCCACTTCTCCTTGTTTAAAAGTGTTATATAAATAAGATTGACATTGACACCCCAGCACCGTGTTGATTTTGCACAGGCAAAAACTAAACGTAACCATTTAGTTTTATGGCTGCTGTTACTCTTCATCACATTAAAAAATATTCTGCACTCGTTATTGTCCAGAAGAAAGATTATTTACAACTCAAGTCCTTATAGAGGAAGCTATTATTTACTGCGATTCCTGACCGTTCACACGTGCTATATTATCCTAGACAATGACGACAGGCCAAACAAGCGCTTAGGGCAGCAGTTCTCAAATGAATGTCTTTGACAGCACCAAGGTGAAATGGAGCAGTTTACGAAATGTCCCAAATAGCACCCTCAGCGCTCACAATGCTATACTTTGCCGCGTGGGCTGTTGGGTAATAGTCTCCCGTAAAGTCCCCAACGGTGTGGGCTTGACAAAAGAAACATTAAATGAATTTCTTTCTTTTTTGCAACAGAAAGGTTGAATATTTTCACCGCAATAAAATAAATAAATATGAAATAAAGCCCAAAAAAAAACACAATGTAAATATTAAATCTGTTCTTAATTAATATGTATCAAAAATGACTAAAACTTAAAAAAATTATGACAAAGTAAAAATAAAAAAACAACACAAGCGCATTAAAAATAAATTAAATGGAAATAATACTATATTTTTTCAGGCCTATTGGTGAAGTTTTTGATTGTGTTTTGTCTTGTTTGAGTTGGGGATGACCTAAAATATTTACTCACCCTCATGTCTTTCCAAACCCATAAAACTTTAACTTAAACCCAGAATACGGCATTTAAATGAAACTCAAAGTCATTGAAATTTCAGTCTCATCATTTAAATTCCGGTTACCAAATTTTAATAGATCCAAAAGATCAAAAAGGTTTCAAATGATTTCACATGAATCAAGACCCCCTCAATTCAAATGGAATTGTTTTAAATTAAAGTCTTCATGTACTTAATGTATTTTGTTTATCTGGATTTTCAATGGAGCGAAAGGAAAATCTCTCAGTTCTAAATATTAACCAAAGTCTTGGACCATAAAAATATGACCGTATTTTCGTTTTTGAGTAAACTGTCCCTTTAAGTAATTTATTTTAGAGACAGAAGCAAACTTCACACTCTGTCGCACTCCGATTTGAAGACTACTTTGTATTGTCAATGGAAAAAATCTTTGATATGTTTCATATATTTATAGTTCCCCTTAGCTTTGCATGTTGTTGTAAACAGAGAAAGGTTAGAGTAGTTTTCGCACGTAATGGAGGCAGTCTGCTAAGTGATCAGCGCTTGTAAGGCCTCTCTATCCAGTTCTGTAACCAGAGAAGGAGACAAACTTCCAGTTGCTGAAATGCTGCAAACAGATGCCGCTGTCCCTGTCCCTGTAAATCACATCAGCACCTCCGGGTGGGGGTGGAGGCTTGGGTAACCCTCATAACCTTCCTAGGCTTCACGGGCACCGGCCGGACGCCGGAATATATGTCGTGATGATCGGGACAGCGGTGTTTGGAGAAGTGCGAACCGTTGTTCTCCGAAGCGATTTCTGCTGAAAAGGAGACGAAAATTGACGCTGTGACAGGTCTGTCAGCTCATTGTAACTCTTATGGACTCTGCAAGCTAATCTAAGACACTGAAATAATACTTCTGGTATGTCCGAGTGGACAGCGATTACGAGTTTCCATTCAGGGCGAATGCGTAGATCAAAAACAAGGTTGTGTGAAAGTAGGAATGGCTGAATGTAATCTCATTTTGCCATTTCGTTCTCCGCCCTTCCTCAGCTGCAAGCCTTGCCTGTCTCTCCTTTGTAAGCCCTGGGATTTACATGCCGTGAACCGTTGTATTCACGAATGTGAGGTCTCGCACTCATCGCGAGCCAGAAGAGTAACTTGATCCCAAGAGAATTCTGTTTAATTTCTTTCAAAATGTTCTCTGGGAAACTCGATAGCAGATGAAGGGCTTGGAGACCTGAAAAAAGCCCACTCGCAGATGTTTCACTCCCAGATTTGCACCTCCTCTCCACCTGTGCATTTATGTGTGTGTGTGTGTGTATATTTATATATATATACACGTTCAGAACGCTTCCTTCATGAAGTCACTGTGTGGTCGGTTGTTTTCTGTGAGAGCGGATCTGGTTTCGTTAGCGCTCCTGGCGTATTTGCACATGCAGGGTCCGCTGTGACAGAATCATATTAGGATTTCTCTGCAAATGCGGCACGTTGCTGCAGCTCAGTCACGATTTTGCTTTGTTTTCATTGTAGGTGCTGTCGCTTATCTCTGTGGCTGATGTGCGATTTCCGTTCAGAGGTTTCTGTTGTTTTGTTGTATTTACCGGGTCTGTTCTTTGTCAAGGTTGCTGGTTTTCTTCTTTCACAGAGAACAGGTGGTCTGCCACAATATGTGTCTTTGAAGGATCTGATAACACACACATTTATAAGCACCCAGCTGATTTGAGATTTCAGTAAGCACTGATCTGAGATTTTAAAAACCACAGAATATTTTTTTTTATTTTTAGCAATGGTTGATGCACTTAAATAACCCGAAAAACTTTGGAATGACACTTCATGCACTACACTGTCACAGCTTTAATTGCATTTTGAAGATTGTCATTATTAACGACAAAATAACCTTATTAAATTCATACACTACATGTACTAACTGCATAAGTGCATGGTGTATAGTTGGGGCGCAATACCCGCTTAGTCCCAGACTATCTGAAGGATCACGTAACACTGAAGATCGGAGTAACAATGCTGAAAACGAATCTTTGTCTCGCAGTAATAAATTTGACAAATATATTTTTTATAGAGAACGGTTTTATTAATATTTCATATTGCTGATTTCATTATATTTTGGATTAAAAAAGAAGCCTTGGTGAGCATAAAATATACAATATAATGTATACCTTTTTTTACTTATAAGTTATATATGGTGCGTGTTTTAGTTGGAACCTTTTTTTTCAACAAGAAGGAATAATATAAACTGAAATAATAATTAGTTATAATGAAACCCTTCAATTTAGTGATTCAGTTAATGCTCCAATGAGTTCATTCAGTGGAGTTTTTGAATGAATCAATACAAGAACTGATTCGTGAATCGTGAATCTGCTTTGATTAGTCACACTGTGTGTTTGTTTTGACTTTGAACCCATGAGGACGTCTCAATAGGCAGGTGTGTTTATTTTAAGCCTTTTAATACCATCACATTCAATTTAGCCTGAAAAAACCCCTTTTGATACTCACTTTAAATGACACACAGTAGATACATGATGATGAACACAGGGTTTCTACACATGGGCTATTTCTCAATTTATTAGTGCACCCCTCACCTTACTTTTCATGAATCACATTTTACTTAATATTTCCTCCAAATCTTTACAGGAGCCTTAATAGCGCCCAGTCTCCAACGCAGACTTTTTGAGTGACCAGTCTGTCTTCCAGCATTCACAAAGTGAGCCTGGGGTTGCCCCTGATTTACGAGATCCAGATTCCTACGAGCTGAATCACAGCCAGGTGCGCGATTTCCAAAGCAGATCGGCCAAAGCCCCGTCTGATCAGCTGCTCTGCTGATTTTACACAGCTTCTCGTGCCACATCCACAGCGCAGCGACCCAGATTTTCCTTTTTCTCCACGCTCAGAGGGACTGTGGGAGCCGCATCTGCCGACTCCGTCTCTGGGTAGACTCTCTCTCTCTTTCCTCTCTCTCTCTCCTCTCTCTCTCTCGCTCTCTCTCTCTCTCCCCCGTTTGGTCTCAGCTGAGAGCAGCACGCGTTCAGAGTGTATTCTCTCTCTGTCAGCGCTGTACTGCACGGACTGTTCTTGCACGAGTGCTTCATCACTGAGCTTGACCGGCACAGAAACCCTCACCAGCTGCGCCTAAACGCAACCATGCTCTTAGGTGAGTACGGTTTACGGCATCGATTCGTCTGCACGCTTCTTTTCTCGTACATCACAGTGGTAAACATCTGAAAGAATAGACCTGCCTTCAATCTAGATATGCAACAGAAAGCGGCTTGTGATTTATCAGGCTTCGCGTTGCTGTTTGGAACTGAGCTTTGAAATATAACTGTGCTTTGGATTTATGTAAGATCCTGTCAGCACCATTGTTTTGTTTATGTGGGTTAAGTTTGTTCCATCGCTAATACAGCGTGACACCTTTAACTTCTCTAAACAGACCGACTGTTTCCTTTTATTGTAATTTTAAAAATCAGAAATTTCATATCGTGATACCTGTCTTATAAGACCAGATGTGTCTGTTAATAGTTTTGTCTTTCACTGAAGGCACTGAATAATGTCTCTTTCTTTAATTTAAAAGTCTTAATTTGCCCTTTGTCGGTTTTCTGGCACACTTGGAGTTCTCTTTAGCTGCTTTTAAAGCCAAACATATTTCATCGAGAATTTTCTCACGTCATATTCACACCTACCCGCTCTGAACGCGTGCCGATCGCCCTCGTAGCGCGACATTGCGGCTTACACGCTCAACCGCTGATGTGTGGGTGTTCGTGAGCGATCGGGCTCCTTCAAAAGCTCATTGATAGCTGAGCGATGGAAAGCCTCTCTCAGGAGCACCTCGTTCGATGAAGTACTAATGCAGTGTCACATTCCAGAGGAGTGCGACTCGGAATAATCAGGCATGTCTGTGGGGAGCGAAGGCTTGAAATTGCTGTTGATGGTCGCTGTGCGGCTGTCTGCCAGTCTCCCGAAGCCCCCCGTGGAGAAGACCTGGGGGCTCAGTCTTTTGCCAGAACTTTAGCAGCTTCGTTAAGCTTTCGGCTTCATTGCACTAATAGAGTGACTAAAAGAAATGAGTTCAGTGCAAGCTCTTTTTTAATGTTTATCCAAATACTTTTTTACACCGCATTTTAATGCGTAGAGACTGTAAGTAAGCCATTTATGGGGTGATTTGACCGAAAAGAGCAAACAGTGTGGCTTTGTGGCTATATCAAAACATTGTGCTGTTTGTTTATGTATCCCGACATAGCATGGTATGAGTTTAGGGCGAGACGATGTGTTGGACTAGGAAGACTCGGGTGCTCGGGGAAGCCTGCTTGAAAAAAAAAAAAAAAAAGTTTTAGTGGGTGACATTAGTGGCCCAAAAATCACATATTTTATCATTTGACAGCATTTGTGGTTTATTGTCAGTAACAATAACAACTCATATACTTATACATATTATATATTATATATTATATATATATATATTATATATACATATTTATAATATGCATTTAAGAAATAGTTTTTTCTTTGTTAATATTTATTTATACATTTATTTGTTCTTCTTTTTTGCTTCTTCACACAAGTGCATCATGTTTTTTTGTTTTTCCTACAGTGTGGAGGTGTAGTACATGACCTTTGATCTCATCAGTTGCTCAGTACAGAATGCTAATCGAAAACTAGTTTAGTTTGTCATCCAGAAATGTTTTTCATCACCCACTCCTACCATTTTTAGAAGTATTTATGCCCACACACACATATATATATATATATATATATATATATATATATATATATATTCACCCTTTCACAACATTCTACATGCCCAAAAGAATGTTTGAAAGCCAATTCTACATCATTTAATTTCAGGAAATAATGTCTCTCATTGAGGAGGCATTTGCATAATCAGGTTTCTTAAATTGGTATATATGTGATTAAATATTTAAGCACTGTATTTGAGCATCATCCCCTGTGAGCAAAGGAGGTTTTGTTGATCTAGGGTAAAGCGAGAAGCTCTCTCTGTCTCTGTCTCTGTCTCTCTCTCTCTCTCTCTCTCTCTCTCTCTCTCTCTCTCTCTCTCTCTGTCTCTGTCTCTCTGTCTCTGTATCTCTCTCTGTCTCTGTATCTCTCTCTGTCTCTCTCTTTCTCTTTCTCTCTCTCTCTCTCTCTCTCTCTCTCTCTCTCTCTCTCTCTCTCTCTCTCTCTCTCTCTCTCTCTCTCTCTCTCTCTCTCTCTCTCTCTCTGTCTCTCTCTCTGCCTCTCTCTCTCTCACCGTCGTTTCCTCTTTCTGTCAGAGGAATCTGATAGTTGAGTGTTGAAAGAAGGAATGCTTTTTGGCTGGCTGTACCAGCCTTCATGAGACAGAATAGACCATCTTAATTATGATTCATACTCTCCGGTCCTGTTGTGCTGCCCTGTTGGCCGGTCGTCCAATTGTTAAACCATAAAAAAATACAGCTTGAAATTAAAATGGTCATAAAATGCTGACTCACATGTGTATTGCATAAAGAAGCAGATGCATTTCTTAGTCACTTATCAAAAGTTTGGGGTTATAGAATTTTTTTTTTCCGAGTCTCTTAGTCTAATCAAGAATACATTTTTTGATTAAACCTACAGTAAAATCAGTGAAACTGTGAAAGAGTATTACAATTCAATGTAACTTTAATTTATTCATGTGATGGCAAAGCTTAGTGTACATTACTCCAATGTACACTGTTGCATGATCCTTCAGAACTCATATTCTAATATGCTGATTTGGTGCTCACAAAAGATTATTTGATGAATTGAAAGTTCAACAGAACAGCATGCATTTGTGCACTAAATGTGAAAGTATTTGCTGTGCTGTTTGACAGTGTTAAATATTAAATGTATTTTTTGATTCACTTCTGAAATGACTTTTCTTTTTCTTTGATGTCACCAAACTCCTTTACTTCAAACCTCTGGCTACGTTCAGGTTTATATCACAACTTTTAACAGTACAATCAATTTTGAGTCCTGCTGTAGAATGTTGAATTTAAATTTCCTGTGTGAAAATATAAAATAAAATATACTGTCTCTTTAAACTCGGATCTATCAGTATGCAAAACGAACTAGACTCTGAGGTCCATTGTTTTTAAAGTATTTCCAAACCATTAAGGGAAATAAGTTTGCAGGTACCAAGTGTCTTGTGTTGCCATGGTAGACTGCACTGATATGCATGACAATTACCCTGGTCACCGTTTGTGGACCTGATCTCTCGTCTCTTATCTGTAATTAGAGTCGAAGCGCTCTTCCACGCTTCACTGCGAAGTAATCGTAATTGCAAACATTTGTTATAGCAAACAACTCTGTCAGCAGTAACAGTGATAAATCTACAGGCCTCTCTCATTGACCCTAGGTTAATACAGCCGCCGTTTAGGTTTTAATTGACGCAAAAGCGTAACTCCTGCCCAGGAGGAATGGTGCGGCACGGCATGGTACGGCAGGCGTACATAGCGAATATGTCAGCCGTAGCTTTGAGCGATGCAATAATTCCCTTGACAGGATTTGATTTGCATGCACTTCTATGCTTCTCACTGCACTGAATATTAATGCCCAATATTGTTTGATAAAGTAAAATCAGAGAATACATCAGGGAGTGAGAGAGGGAGAAGTCACTTGGAGCATCGGCCACGCGACGCGGGAGCAAACCTACTGGGACCGTCGCGAGTACATTTCCAACCAGCCCTGGGGGTTTTGGACCATGTGCCAAGTTGATAACGCTCAGAGCTGGCTTTTAGCAGGCATTTGAGATCCTTTGACAAAATAAAAAACGCCCAAAGCGTATTAACACGGGTGGCCGGAGGGGCGTTCGGTCTGTCTGTCTGTCTGTCTGTCTATGTGTCTGTCTGCTCAAGGGATGTTGTTACCAGAGGGAGCCAGGCTTGGAAACAAGCATTAAGGATGGAGTTTGGGCTCGAGCGTGACAAGAGGTTCTCCTGTTCCTGCTGTTCCTTAGTCTCCATGGAAACGACAGAGCTGAAACAACAAGTACTGCCGCTGGTAAAATCACTTTATGAAAGTAATTTGCACAGCAAGAGCGTTGCGTTCGGATGCGAGATCGAGCAAACCCACATGTACTCTTAATAGAGTGATATTTATGTTTCCGTTTTGGTCCGTCCTTGTGTTCAGTACAAAAACAGCCCACTCGGATACCGCTATCTTACGTAGAGTCTAAACATGAAAAGCATAAATGCTTGTCATTTGATCCTGGCCCTGCTGATGCGACAGTCAGGTGAACAGGCGCAGCCCTAATTGTATCGCTCGCACTTTTACGGGAGGTTTGTTAATGCAGATCTGTTTCCGACAGGGGGTCTTGTATCGCTCCGCTCGCTGAATGTGACAGGGTTTGTTCTTAGTGTGAATAATGAAACATGCTCCCAGAGTCGTGTGCGAGAGATCCCGTGACAGCCCGCTTTAATGATCTTGTTATTGTTCTTTGCAGAACAGATGTTGGTGACTTAACGATTGTTTGCGTTTTGTGATCTCCCACTTTTCCGAACATTACCATCCCGTAAATCTCTGTGTTTGATTTGCGCTGCATCTATTTGCATTTTTGTAAGCTTTTAATTATCAGTGCTTCTTTCTGAGCCAGACATTACCTTTAGTGTTGTTGATACTTGGGGGTAGGTTTGAGTTGTTTTGGGTTTCAGTGAGTAACTCGTTCAGTATGGGATGATTCCATACATTTTTGCTGCAGTCAAGAAAGCCTTTAAATTTAAGTGTTACTTTCTGCATTGCTATACCATTTATGCACCTTCCTGATGAGCCTACTGCTTTTTCAATTATGGGTGGCACTTCCGGTTTGGGTTTGACTGAAAGGAGTCATTTCAAAACATAAGTTGGCCTAGTTATAACACGTGACGTGTTATAATTAGGACATCTATGGCATCTATGACTCTTTTCAGTCACAACATATACTATGGTCTTTTGGCCTGTTCTCCCTATTTAATTTCCAACGAATAATTCACTGGAAAGCATTAAGTTTTTATGTCTCATTCCAGGTTTGTTTTCGTACATCATACATCATGAAAATTTTTGATTAAGGCAGCGTATGCTACATAATACAGATATACTGTATATTAATACAATGATATTTCACCCGTCTGTTATTGCTATGGTAAGAATTGTGCTTATTCATGGTCTGTTTACACTTATACTCTACAAAATGATATTTTTATATTTCACTGCTGAACGGTGATTACAATAATGTCATCTCTTTGTACCCAGTGAAAAACGTATTGTGTTCATAGAGCAAAATTTTCACTGATTGTTTTCATTTTAAACGGAAGTCACTCCTATAATTTGTGCAAAGTATCCTGGGCGATTAAGGTGGATGCATATGAATGAATGAAAGTGAATGGTGTGCAATTTGGTGTGACTGGCGAATAGATAGTCCCCATTCTTGATTCCAAATGGCTGTGCCTTAGTAAGTGACTTTTCAAAAATACACCTGTGACCTCCATTTCATCTATGAGTTGCTGCAGTTCCTTTATGATGCATTTCAGCAAAATGAACGGTTTGTTATTTTCAAATGTATTTTTCTTACCAAAACCTTCCACCATCAAAGAAGCTTTCCCATGAGGGAGAAACGTTGATGCGCACGAGAGTTTCTGAAGAACAGAGCTGTCCAACCTGCCAGTCAATGCATGTATTCGCATACCTTCACGCACCCCGTCTGCGCAGACGTGATACGTCATCAGATCGGAAGGCGTCATTAATTTGCACTTAGTACTGTAATGTCTTCTTACCCGGTGAATGAGACATGAAGCAATCTGACAGCATTGCATTGAACTCTCCACCAGCGCTGTTTCTTATCGTGTCGCTGGTTAGCCTCTGGTCTGCTTGTGTGCATTCATGTGGTTTGGAAAGGGGTTATGCAAGGAGGGTGGGATTTTGTGCTGTTAAAACTAGCTTGCTTTTGCTAGCCTCTCTGAGAAGCCTCTCGCTCCAAGAAGCTGCAGTTTAAAGTAAAGGGCCAATGTTTGGCACAATGTGAAGTGGTGCTTTAGCAAGTCAAATTTTCAAGTCCAAATCATATTTAATTTTTTAATGCACTAAGACCGTTTTGAACACTGCACCACTGACTACCAGCATTGCGCAAAAAAAATTAGAACACATTAGCTACCGTGTTACACCCCATTCAGAACATCTTAGTAATTGCATAACAACAAATCTTCTTTTGGAAGTCCAAATGTTTAGTTTGACTGTACTCTTCACTTTTCTTCATCAGAGCTTTTAACAGTTTAGTGTGATATTTCGTGGACTCAATGCTTTTTCTTTCTTTAGATGCAGTCTTCAGAAAACGCCTAGGGAAACTAGTAATCATATTATTGACAAGCTGCCAACATGTCCGACATTCTCAGCTGAAGTGTTGTAGCTGAATAACTGTACACAGTCTATTTTATCTCATTTCTTTTTCTTTTTCTCTTTCTTTTATTCTTCCTTCTGGTGGTTTTATTTGGTGTGCCATGTTTTATTGTTCAGTGAAGTGTAGATCTTGAGAACGATGATATTGGTGGTATTTCTTTCATGCTGGTTTTTCGCCAGCCTTACATATCTGATGCATGTCTCTCAGCGGGCCAAATGTTTCCTTTCCCATCCTCCCCAGAGTGGTCACAGATTTAGCGGCGGTCCCATTGCTGGCATGTCTCAGTGCGGTGAGTTCACAGGTGTCCAGAAAGCAGGTGATGGATCTCTTGAATGTTCCCAGAGCATTGTCTCTCAGTCAGTATCCTCCCGAGAACCACTAATCCTTCTGTCAACACGAGAGTCTATCTCTCCAAACGATCCGTCCGCGAACACGCACATCTCCTGCACTTCATTCTGTTGATGAGGGTCTGACAGCTGTGGATTTTGGCGGTGGGATGCATTGAATCTTCTGAGCATCCAAACACAAGAAGTTGGCTCCAGTTTTT
Organism: Puntigrus tetrazona; assembly: GCF_018831695.1. Taxonomy (NCBI): domain Eukaryota; kingdom Metazoa; phylum Chordata; class Actinopteri; order Cypriniformes; family Cyprinidae; genus Puntigrus; species Puntigrus tetrazona. Next base: position 21,101,790 of record NC_056707.1, on the reverse strand, counting down.
GCCCTTTGATTCCACCCTCCTCCTCCTCCTCCTCCTCCATCTTCTTCCAGCCTTTATCTCTCTTTCCATCCTTCATCTCTTGCAGGTGGTTTGAGTCAATCTCGGTGAGTCACTCCGGGGTTCATATATAGAGTAAAATAAGAGTAAAAGATTCACCACCCACAATTCCACAGAGTGATTGAGAGAGCGAGAGTAGCCTTTCTCTGTATAGCTGTAATGCTTCTGCTCATTTGCACTTTCACTCGAGGACCTTGCTTCCATTTGCACACTTATACAGTAGTAGGTATGTTCGCCTCCTATCGGGAGAACAAACACCACACTTCTCCTCACACACAAATGCACACTTACACCTAAATGTGTGGGCGAAACTTTACCATCATCTCCCACAACCTGTTACGAAACAATCTGTAGAGTTTCTAGTATATGTATTACTGAAAAGCGAGTATTTGAGAGAAGTGAAACCATTTTATCGTAAAGTACACTTTGAGTGCACTAAACAGATGGTAGACGGCAGCAACGCTTTGAGAATGGGATGATGTGTTTTGTAACATTATCTTTGTGTTCATTCAGCTGAAGCCAGAAAAAATTTTTATTCCAAGTATGCAAAGACAGATGTGACTGAGCCAGCAAGTGCAGGCAAGGTCTAGTTGTACAGTACTGTTGCTAGTAGCAAATCTCAGAAATAAACCGGGTGGATAGTCACTTTTTTTTAAATGTGTGTTGGAAATGCATTTTTCAGGATTTTCAACAACAACATTAAAATAAAGCTAACTGAGACTTATCTCATCTCACAAAAAACATATCAAAAAATTCTTAAATGAAACATTACAAAATATCAAAATTAAGTTAGCTTTTGCTTAGAACAACCAAAATAATCTGCCAATGGGGTAAGCAAAATAATGTTACTAAACAAGAAACCAAGAAACAATATGCTTACCCCACTGACAGATTATTTATTTTGAAAACAAGATAATTTTTCTTTGTCTTTTATATTTAATTCTGTGGCAGAAGACTTAAAGATTTTTTTTCTAAACATTCTGACTTGTGAGTTTATATCTTGCACAATTCTGACATGATGTCTCACAGTTCTGAATTAGAAGCATCTATTGAACATTTATCAATTTTTGATTAATGGAAAGAATCATCACCAAATTAATCAAAATAATCAGTGATTACTACCTAAAATGTTGACTGGAAAGTTAACCTAATTGAGTTGTAATCTTGTAACTATACATTTTTAAACGTCTGCCAACAAACACTTCAATCTATGTCCAAACCCGTACTTCCACGGAAAGACGGCAAGAAAAACATTGCCGTGTGGGAACGCTCCGCTCTGACCTGTAGATGCTCTCGTAATTCCAAGCTGTTCATTGCATCACCTGGCAATTTCTGGCAATCTAATCATTCCCTGTAGCACAAGGACACACGCTCATTGTGAGGCATGATTTCATTTACCCCGTTGTCAGGAGATTTTTATTAGAAGCCACACCAACTTCGTTTTCTCAAATTGTGTTTAAAGTCACAGACTGAGCCCGCTCTGTCTCGCTCTGATGTGGACCTGAAGCACTGGCTTGTAAATCTGCATTTAAATTGAATTTAGGACATTATTAGATTTGCTTGAAATAGTGATGGCTTTGCATGTGTCGTATACATGTGAATGTCTCCACTGAAAAACACATTTGAGCAGCTGCGTAGCATTAAGTAGTTTCATCCGACCGCGGTCACTATGCTATCCAAAAAGGGTGTCTCTTTACACCTTCGTCTAGCTGCGATTGACGGCCTTTGTGTGATCTAGTCTGACAGAGAATGTGCCAGAATTATGCCTTCTGTTTTCTTTTCAGCACCACTTATGATCTATGACTGACTTCATAAAGCCATGTAAGCCGGCTAATAGTTGGTCTATTTTAGTATCGTATCCATTTACACAAGACAGTCAGTCAACACTAAGCCCAGACTTATTAAATCCTAAAATATGTTTTGAAGTCAGCGTGAAATCAAAATTGATCCCATCTACTTTTTGTGCAATATGAATTTGGCTCGCAAATCTTCCTCACAATGTGACTTAATGTCCCACGGCTGTAACTTTTTGTCATATACATGCAAATTTTATATCGAAAGTTTGTATCTCAAAATTGTTACTTCGTGCTACAGTGTGACTATGTTGTATTGCAAAGTGTGTCATTTTAATTTTGATGCAATATTACTAGTAGTCAGGGTCACATGATCCTTCGAAAATCATTCTAACATGCTGATTTGTGGCTCAAGAAAAGGAAAAGGGTGGTAAAGCAATCGGTGGGGCAGAGTTCAGTAAGGAGACAGCTCTGGGGAAAAAGATGGTTCTTGTTCTGGGGCATCTGGGCGCCTACCGGAAGGCAGAGAGAAAACAGTCCGTGGGCAGGGTGAGAGGAGTCCTTAAGAATATTGTGTGCTCGGCACAGACAGTGTTTCTTCTGGGTGTCCTCAATGGCTGGAAATGGAGATCCTGGGATGCGCTGGGACGGTTTTCACCAACCCCTGCAGTGCCTTGCGCTCAGCAACAGAGCAGCCCCATACCAGTCTGTGACACTTGTTTTTATGGATGGATGAAAGTCAAAAGAACAGCTTTTTTTTTTTAAATATGATTAATTTTTAACATTATGTCAGGCATCATTGCTGAATAAAAAGCGATTAATTAATTTTTATTAATGTTTGATTTCAAATATTTGAATGGTAGTGTATTTCTTAAAATTGAGACAACTGTGACTTTAAATGTCACAGTGTGCCTTTTTCAAATACCAAATCCCATCATTTATCGGGTAATGGAAGTAAATGGCCTGCAAATTGCTTTTCATGTTGACATTAAAATGCGTGTGCGTGTGTGTGTGTGTGTGTGTGTGTGTGTGTGTGTGTCTGTGACCTACCCTGTAGCAGTTAATGCACATGCTCTGACACATTGAGCTGTGGTGCACATGCAGCCAATTCAGGCTTGAATCTGACCACCGTTTCCGGATCTGTCCACTCTCCATAAAAGTGGACAATGTTGGTTTGATTTCAGAGCCTCTCAATGATTCAAACCTGATCATTACCATATCCAATTATAAAACAGAAGAGTCTTTTTGCATCAGTGAGCAGTTTTGCAGTAAGTAAATAATTTATTTAAGCAGTTTTTTTTTTTTTAATGCAGTGCTCTAACACATAATTCTCTTTTAATCTAATTACTATGAAAAAGCGTTTTTAGACACTGAGTGTACTCGGTGCACCAGCTAGTTTGTAAACATGTAAACCTGCCGTGTGGGGGTGGAAGTAGAGCTGAATGCTGCTGTTATAATACCACTGGGTTTATATGCTCTTATGCATTACATTTCACCATTGCAGTGTGTTTTTTTCCGTTGCTCTTTTAGACTCTCCTCTGCGTGGCTTCACATCAGATCAAGCTAATATCATTGACCTGCTGTCGTCTTACTAATTAATATCTTTGTGATGGACGGAAGAAACTCGCCCCTTAGCAGACATTTCCCACATCCGTAGTGATTTACGGTGCACTAATTACATGGACAGTCCCTCTGGAGGAACCGAGGGTTAAGTGCTGTCCTCAGAAGCCTCATTGATGAATGAATAGGATGGTGTCTTCAGTTTCTGAGTCACCTGATTTGAACTTGAAACTTTGATGTTAGCAACCTTGATCCAAATGTAATGCTAATTTAAATAATTGTGTGTCTCTCTTTATTTTTCTTTACAACACAGTTTTATTTTAGTTTTAAAATACTAATACAGGAAGACCTGCGTGTTAAATGACAGGATTTTCATATTTTTAGGTTGTTAATTAATTTTTTCCCCTGTCAATTAACATTTATTTACAATATATAGCACTTTATGCAACATAAAGCTATTTTATAGGAATAAGAAAGAAATAAGACTATATACATGGTAAAGTATGTGTGTGTGTGTGTGTGTGTGTGTGTATATGTGTATATATATATATATATATATATATATATATATATATATATATAGCAAGTCAAAGGCAGAATAAAGTGGCAGAAATTTCTTTTTCAAAATATAAAAAGAATAGTTTAGGCAAAAAGAAAACCTCATTATTCTGTTGTTCCAAACCCGCAAGGTTTGTGTTTTTGTGAGGGGGAAAAAAAAAAAAGGTGCTAAACTGATCTTTTCCATACAATGAAAGTAAACTGAGACTGTCAAACTCTTAAAAGGACAAGAAAGCTCTATAAAAGTATACTATAAAAATGTGGCTTGTGCGCTAAATTCCAAGGCTTCTGAAGTTATAAAACTTTTTTTTTTTTGTTTTTTTTTTTTTGGACTGAATTTTAGCTGTAAACTCCACATTGTCATTTGCAAAACACCAAGTCGCATAGAACCAGTGGCGCGAGTTGTATGGACCGCTTCTGTATCTACGATCTTCTACTGAATGAAGAAGCACATCACTGAAATTTTGATGAATAATTTTGGTTGAAATGAAGTCATGCACGAGGGTGGATAAATGATGACAGGATTTTCATTTCTGTCTGAACTACATCTTAAACAGCAGAAGCAAACCGCCATTGAGTTTAATCGTGCACCTGCTCGCGGATATTCTAAACACTGTAGATCACAGAGACAGTCTGCTGTTGGGCTGAATTATTTTCTCTCCTTGGAGATCTCCTTTATACGAGCAGAATCAAATTCAGATGTGTGGGTTCGGGCTGCGCTCGCAGAGAATAGCTGCAGCAATGAATGTTCATCGTTTATGGCAAGGATGAATAAGCCCCTGTATCCCGGGCCTGATGTGTGCTCATTTAATCCCAAACATTTTCCTTTTGTTGGCGTAGGAAATTGTCCTCAAACTGTCAGCATTGAGTGTTTCTGCGATTCAGAGTGTTCTCCTGTTGTTTAATTCTTCAAGCTGCATCTCGCCGCAGCCTTTCTTTTTTTTCTTCGGTTTCCCGTTCAGTGGGTTTCTACGCTTCCAATAGTAACAGCCAGAAAAAATATGAAGTCATAACCACAGTATCTGTTTTCCCCTGTACAAAAGCTTAAGAAACATTATCCCAGTCTAATAACGTACACCCTTTGGAAAGGCCTTTTTTAGGAATTAGCGATGAAATCATTCTCCGAGGGCCATTTAATAGGAAAAGTCACTCTCAGTTGGGTTTGGAACGCCATCAAGATATGGGATGGCTTAATTTGCTCAAAGTACTGGTCTTGCTTGTTTTTCCAGCTAGATCTGAAAAGCTTCACCTCCACCCTCATTTACTGCACACTACTATAATTGCATAAATCCAGCTGTTATTTCGCCTTGTGGGTGTAAATATCAGGGCAGTGCTATATGTGGAGATACAAATGAGATGTTTATGATCTCTGAAAACTCTTTTGCTGTAGTGTTTACTGAACTGCAAAGATGTGCTTTGCTTTGTTTTTTTCTGTCGCAGCTTGGTTTAGATTAGGTTTCAGATGACATCTGAGCCGGTGCAGGTCCAGTACGATTTCTCTTCGCCGCTCATTTGTTGCAGCAGGTGGCTAGAGACCTGCGGGGTGCGAGTTAGTGACCACATCTCAAGATCTCCCTCGCTCGCTCTATCTCTCTTTCTCAGCTTGGTTTCTTGCTTCCAGTACAAGGATTAAACCGATTAAATCCCACCTGCCACAGATGCACCCTCCCCTGAGGAGACCCCTTCCCGAAACCTACCTCACCTTTTCCATTCCCGCCTGGGAGAGATGGAGCGAAAACCTAGACCTGACAAACAGCCTGGACTCAGAGACCGCACAGGGTAGTGAATGAATCATTTCTTCTGAGTTGGATCTTTTCGATGTGAATCAGTTTGCAAGAAAACATTCGGAAACATTCAGTCTTGAATCATTCACGTCACGTTATTTTAATGATTAAGTGTGCTGTAAATATATATATATATAGACCACAGAAATTAATTACATTTTAAAATATATTGCAATAGATTTTTATTTTATTTTAGATTTGTAATAGTATTTAGGTTAAAATTTAGGTTAAAAATAAAAATAAAAATACCGGCCTCAAACCTTTGAACTTTTGTACACTACCTCTCTTTGCCGTTTTGCATATTAAAAAAAGAATGTAGTAATTTAATTTATAAAACCATCTGTGCTGCATTGCATTGATTTGCTGCAAAGCATGTAATAACTTAATTAAATTAATAACTATTAATTTATTTGTGTTTATTAATGTGCAGTAAAAACAGTACTATTGTAAAATAATATAATATAAAAATGTTTTCTGTAATATATTTGAATATACTTGAATAAATTCTACAATGTCAGACCAAAAAAATTGTAGTTCTCCCAACTCAAAATCTTCTAGTGACTTGTTGCATTTAAATTTTTCTATTGGCCCAGTTGAATTTACGGTTTACTGTCAGTTTACTGTTTTTTTAATCGTGGCAACAGTTGTCCCAACAGAAAATTGTGCAGAGCAGTGCAGAAAATCAACTGGGCCGATGGAAAAAATTTTTGATGCAATAAGTCAATAGAGTTTGGAGGTCAAAGTGAATTAGTGATTTAAATGAATCATTTAATCATTTTTTGAATATTTATTTTAACAAACTGTTCAATAGAAGCGATTTGCCATGAGTCAGAACTGCCATCACTCAGGATGTTCATGTGTAGCTTTGACATTTTTCACAAAGCTGTCCAGTAGTGGGAGAATAGTGCACACAGAAAGTTCCCCAAACTTAGACTTTTGACTCCAGAAGCTCTGCTTGATTCCATGCGTCGTTCCAAAGTGTTACAATTCAGTCACCGTGATTAATGGAGAGTGAATTTTTGGCAGTTGTTGTTCTGTATGCAGTGAATTAATGTTAGGACTCTATTCAAGGACACGTATCCTCTGTTTTGTGCTGCAGGCTTCTTTATGCTGTCACATTTCTCTTGATTCATCAGAAGGTATTCGTATAGTATTTCTTGCATCGTGTGCTTTGGAGGATACCTTGGATTTTTTTTTTTTTTTTTTTTTTTCACCGGCCAGTTTTAAAAGGTAAAGTATTCGAGATTTGTGTGTGAAAAACTTTTGGTAATCTTTTCATGCATTCTTCATGAGTAAATACTTTCTCTGAGAGTACTTTTCTCCACGCTTTTCGTGAACTGTGTTTTATATTTAAAAAAAGAATAAATCTGTTGAAAATCCCTGTCAAACTCTTAAGAGGGCTAAATTTGGAATGAAAAGTCAATTCGTGCGGTATTCCTCACTTATTTTTATCTCCCAGAGTGCCCCTGTGAGATAAGGTGCATGTTGGCTAACCTTTGGGAAAAGAGCAGCCTCACACAGCGTACCATTTGATTTGCCGTTGTCAAATACAATCAGACGGAGAGACTCTGAATTGCGAAAGGGTGAAGGTGAGCCAAGGGGCTCTCGCCAGCTCTCGTTCCTTCTCCGCGGGAGGGTCCGACCTCTCACTAAATCAACGCTGCAAATGTCACGGCGTCCCATCCGACAAGGCAAAGTACAGATAAGCACTTCGGTCCTGACCTACTGTGGCCCAAAAGGATTTTAGACACTTAAGTCACACTTAAAACTGTACAAATGTCACTGCTTTAGATAACAAAATAGGAAAGAAAGTATCTGCAAACTGCTTTAACTGAAAAATAACTTTTAAAAACACATATTTGAAAGAACTCCTCAAACTCACGAGTGATAAAAATAGTAATAATGCATGATATTAAGTTAAAATATATAGTTTTTATTTTTAATGTAATAAACATATTAGAAGGATAACATGCTCAAGGATATTGTTTTAAATCATAATTATAATGGGTGTTCTGCCTAATATTTTGGGTGAAAACAGTATTTAATGCTGCAATAAATGAATAATATCTTATTCAGCAATGCATTTAAAATAAGCGAAAGTGACAATAAAAAGATTTGTAATGTTTGTATGTTAAAAGATGCTGTTTAATGAATGTTCTGTTGATTAATGAATCCAGACAAAATTACTTGTTTTCCAAAAAAGGCAGTATTCAACATTGATCGTAAGAATAACCACTGAATAACTGAATGATGATTAATAATAACTGTGCACCAAATCAGCATATTCAAATGAATTTCTGAAGAATCCCTGTCACTGAAAACAGGAGTAATGGCTGCTAAAAATGTAGATTTTCGATCACAGTAATAAATTACATTTTTTAAATATATTCAAATTTGAAATGGTTATTTTAAATAGCAATAATATTTCACAGTATTACTGTTTTTATTGTATTTTTAATCAAATAAATGCAGGTATAGTGCATATAATAGACCTTATTCAAAAACATTTAAAAAGTATTTAATACCACACATCTGATCAGTTGTGTATATTAACAAATCGACATTTTCAAAGCTTTTGACAAGTGGAAAGTGTTTCCAATGAAGCTTTAGCTTGAAAAGTATGTTTGGCCTATGTTTCGATATTTCACTACAGTCCATTGACATTCAAACATTTTTCAGTGTTGCTGAAGTGTCTAAATATTGTTTTTTGGCCGCTGTGTGTTGCAGTTGTATTAATGGCGCTGAAGTCTGCTGGCCGTTTGCTCGTAGAGCAAATCTCTGAGAGACGAGTGCCGCTGCCAGCTGCTGCTCAGGCATTTCATTTCTCGAATCGGACTTGGAAGCTCATGGCTAGATGATGAAACCGAGTTGAAAGAGAAGCTTGGGTCAAGGCTGATTTAAATATTTTCTTTTTTATCTTCTCGATTTCAGACTTCATTCTCTGCAAAAAAAAAAAAAAAAAAAAAAAAAAAAAAGCTGACTTTGAGTCAACAGAAGATCATTTTGACAGCTTCCGTAAGCTTTGATTACAGACCATTCGATCACTCTCAGTTGAATGGTACTTATCCAGCTAGACTGACCTTTGAACTCGGTTTCGTGGTTGTACACCTTGTACACCTTGCTTTGTTTCCACAGTCAGAAGTGGTCTGCTGGTTTCTTTGTATATCTGCAATTCAAGGTCTGTCAAGCCAGATAAGTCTAATGCCCCCACGGGCCCTTCAGAGTCCGCTCACTGACTGTCTGATGCATATTGTAAACACAAAACAGAAAGAGCTACATGTCTCAGGATATTCTGAGAGCTGGGTATCAAGAGCCTGCTAACCCACCTGGAAACAAAGATTAAAGTGATTTTAGGAAAGAAAAGTGGTTATACAATTTCCCCATGAAGATTTAAGTTTGGTATATAAAATGGCATGTATATAAATGGCACATAAATGAAAATCCATCTTGTCACTTTTCATATAGGGAAGGCGAACATTTCTATTTGGGAAGATCCTTGTCAGAATATATAATTTATCTGCACATTTTGATTTGCAAAAGATTTTCGTTTTAAACCCAGTTTGACAACAAGTTCAAAGTTTAGGTTTGGTAATATTTTTTGATATTCTGTGTACAAAATAAATACGCACCGTGCATGTAACATCTAAGCAAAACTTTTATTTTGGATGTGGTCGCTAACAATCACAATTTTCAGAACTTCATAATTGACCCGACCTCAAACGTCATAAAAAAAACATTAATCATACGGCTTTGTTCGCATATAACATAAATACAGACATTTCCCAGGCAGCAGGTTGCAGCTAAATGACAAATTAGCATTTTAGAAGGAAAGTATGTAGTAATGAAATTGCAAAACACAATGCAATACTCTGTTTTGAAAATGAAGAAAGAAGTGTTTTCTAAAGAACCCGAAGACTGCCTCATGGACACATTTTCAGCTTTACTAACAAGCTATCAGGCAGGAGGCTAAAAACACTAGCGGGTCTTTGTGAGGTTGTTAAAAACCCTGTTGTTTACCTGGCCGGGTAGTTCAGTTTTGGATTATATGCTGCAATTCATTCTAACCTTTCAGTTACCTTTACTAATGACATGCAGCTCATAAGCTTCTGGTGGTGCAGCTAATTTTTTTTTAGCATTGTTAGGAGAAGCTAACCTTGGAAACAGCAAAATGGTATGATCATTACAGTACCTGCTTCAACAACTGAATGCGGTATGTTGGAGTGCTTTGTGCGAGTGTGTAAGGCTCTTTAGCCCGTTGGAGGCTGATTGGACTTTGGTTGGTGCTATTTTTTCCTTAAAGAGGTTAATTACTACATCAACAGAATCAGATGCCTAATAAACAGACATGTTAATAGATTTTACTCCATTTTACCAGTTTTTTTTAACCTCCAAATAAAAACATAACCCGTGTTCTGATTGAATTTTTATCAGCATATGCAAACATCAAATATTTCAAAAATGGAAATGAAGAGTTTCGCTGTTTTCAGGGTCAATGCGAATCCAATCACATCCTCGGGAACCTTGCAAATTACGCAGAACTTTCCTTACAGCATATTCTCTGGCTGTCACCAGCGTTTCCCAGGTAACAGTCATTACTTTCATGGGTTTCATTCTCTGGATGCTGATGTGGTTTAAGAGATGGTGCTTTTGAATCTGTTTGAATGACACATACATTCTGGGCTCTGATAGACCTGATGACTGCCGCTGTAAGAGAAACAAACTGAATATCACACCAGAAGCTCACTGTCGAGTCTGTAATCTCCTTGAACAGAATAAATAGAACGGATGTTTTCGTCTTTAGCCTCCAAATAGTTCTTGGACAGGTACTATGGCAATAGCATTATGGTAGTTATTCATTTCCATAGCTACATGGTATGATTCATATGTCTATTTATTGTGCTGTCTCATTATACCTCTGTTTGCTTTGAGTCATAATGTTGGTCTGTTATTAAGTACCCTACATGACTATTGCCCCAGTTTTTTCTCAATTTTCAATCTGGAGAAGTTGACACTAGTTTCCAAATGCCAGTCATCTGCATATTTGAGTTGACCGACTTCATTGAAAAAGTGTATTATGGTCTCTGACTGTGATTCCACTCATTCCTAGGATATCAATTAAATCTGTTAATGTATGATCCTCAGTTGTCTATTGTGTGATGCCCAGATTTTGCCCAGATGCCCAGAGTTTGGCTTCATTGGCAAAGCAAAATTAAAAACGCAAGCATAATATTGCGTATGATACTTGTTAATTGTATTGTTTTAAAAGAGCGCTGAATATTGAGAACAGCACTGGCTCATGGTGAATATTGTGTGAATATGTGGTTTGTTTTATGTATGTGTGTCTAATATATGCCAGTATATGATACGGTAATACTACAATTAACAGTATTTTACTGTAACATATTTTACAGTGAATATCATAAATCACTGACTCTGATGCTGTTGTTTTCTCCCAGTGGTCTGTTTGCTCTGGTCTGCTTCATAACACCTGTCCTGGCCAAACACAGCTCTTTGGCTTCAGAGTGCACAATGAAGAACAGTAATTACTGCTGCCTCTTTCACACACACACACTTTATCCTGTCATCGGTTTTAGTGATTGGCCCTGACCACAGTCTTCAAACCACTGGCATGTCTGCCCTGCAACAGAGCTCCATGTCTCTCTTTAATGGTCTACTAGTATTGTTCCCAGCAATTTAAGCTGGCGCTTGAAGTAGAGTAATAGCGTGGTAGAATAAATAGAGAGAAACAACAGAAAAAACGTTTCTCAGGGAAATACGTTGACTTTGTTTTTAAACTCTTTGATGCATGGCTTTCATCACTTACTCCAGGGTTTAATGGTGCATCCTAACCACCATGGCTGATGACTCCTTATCCATAATTCTGTGACTGTTATACGTCACGGTGACTGAATCAAAAATCACACTCTTTGTAGGTACTTATTTTAAATAAGTAATTACTTTTGAGACCATAAATATATAAGGGAAGTATGTGATTTTGGATGAAGCCATGTGAATACTAATTTTTACCTGAATACTAAAAGGGGAAATATGTGATACTGCAAGCAGCCTGCAAGTAATTTGTACATACTACTTTTCAAATACTTTTTTTTTTTTTTTTTTTTTTACCTACTGTATAATATGGAAATATGTAATATAGATATATAGGAGATATTCTCTTATCATATACTGTTTTTCATCTACTATATAGAAGGTAGGTATGTAATTTTGGATGCGAATGCGTACCTCATTACTTTTCACATAATATTTTTGCGTAATGTATGGTAGGGAACTATGCAGTGTCATACGCAGTCTATGATTTCAGACATATTTATCTTTTTGCCAACCATATAGTACGGTAGTATGCAGTTTTGAATGCAGAACGTGAATATGTACATATTTCTCTTCACATACTGCGTTACTGTATTACACAGAAGCGTGCGATTTTTGGATGCAGAATGTGAATCTTTACATACTACTCTTCACATACTATTTTTGCTTATTGTATAGTAGGGAAGTACGGGATTACAGATGTAGCCTGTGAATTCTGAAATACATTTTACATACTGTTTTTCAACTAGTATAAGGCAATAGAAGGTGATTTTTTCATACTGTATAGTATGGAAGTATGCCATGTTGGATGCCGAATGTAAATCTTTACATACTACTCTTCACGTACTACTTTTGCCTACTGTATACTAGAGACGTATGCCGTTTCATATGCAGTCTGTGATTTCAGGCATATTCGTATTCTCTTTTCACATCCTTTTTTACATCTACTATATAGTACAGAAGTATGCAGTTTTTTGGATGCAGAACGTGAATCTGTACATGCTTCTCTTCACATACTCTATTACTGCTGTAGGAAAGTATGCGGTTCCAGGTGCAGCCTGTGAATCTCTTTTTGCATACTGTTTTTTTTTTTTACCTGCTGTATAGTATGGAAGCGTGTGATTTTTGGTTGTAAACCAAGCTACTTTTAACATGCTATTTTCACACACTGCACAGAAGGGAAGTATGCGATTACAGATGCAACCGATGTGTAAAAAAGAATTGGCTGACAATCGTGATAATCCACAAAGTACCTCTGAAATACTATCCTTTATTGCAGTGGCCAGATGTGTAACTCTCTTAAAATGAATCATTTTGGCAGAGAAAAATATTGGTAATGATTATAGTCTTGTTTTGAAGTAAAAAGGAATCGCTAAGAATATTTTCCTTCGCGATTAAACAATTCATGCATCAAAGCGGTTAAACTAATACGGTGAGTCAAAACCTAAATGATGAGGACAATCATTATCCATCGGAGTCTTTGCATCTCTGATGGTTTCATTAAGCTTTGAAATATGCAGCGTTTCGCCTCATCTGAACCATGAAAACGCAGTTGTTTTATTGAAACTGAATGTTCTGGTCGGGCCACAGAGCTTCAAATCACGGCTATGAATTTTGATGCCAGTCAGAGGGCCAAGTTCAGTTATTGCATGTGGTTCTCATTAAACTCAGCAAATGGGAATAAAATAAGTGTGTTTCAGCGCTGGATGTACAGGTGGTGAGGAGACATCTGTCTAGTGATGGAGTGTGTGCATTTGTGTTATACCAAGTGGACTTGTTCTGGCCTCTGCATTGCAATCAGTGAGGTTTAAAAAAAGTGAAATTAGAAGCGATTTTCTTGAAATGTTGACTCTGACAGTCTGAACGGAGCGTAACCATAACAGTTTTTCTTCATCTCCATAATTTGATTTTGTTTTACAGCCACGAATGCAGTTTTATATAACCAAATAATACTTGTAAAGCAGCCACAAAACACACTACAAGACGCCTCATTGAGGACGTCTAGTCAGCCTTGACTTGTTGGACGACATCTGAAAAGAAAGCCAAAATGCATTCCCCGTGCTCTGCCTTACTCCTTTTGCCGTTTAGCTCATTTTGACAGCCATTGATTCCTTGTTTATCTTTTGCACTTTTCTTCAGGCAGACCAAATGACAAGAAAAAGCACATTTGCAGCTTGTTTTTTTTTTTTTTTTTTTTCCCTGCAAAGAGCAAAAATGTGCCACGCTAGCTTATGATTAAAGCAGCATTAGTGTGCATTATACCTCCCTGGGTGCTGTGCAGTAGCTTTAGATGTTCCTGTATCCCCTGCCATGCTAAAAGCATGTTTGCTTTAGCATCGTTTTTTAGAAGCATTACAAGGATTTGTTAACCATTACATACAGAAATTCAAGACTAAGACGACATGACCGCTGTCTGCAATTTTTTCGACTGTACTCAAGTTGATTATGTTTCGCAGCCTGACCTCTGATTCTTACAAGGAAAGATCTTGGATCTCTTTTAGTCGGGCAGCGAACTGAAATGACCCTTTTTCTTTCGTCACATACATGATTAGATATCTCCATGGCGCATTACGAGATCCTTCTTCATTACACGTCCGATTGGAGCTGTCATTTTGTCATATAAATGGACATGGTACTGCTCACGCTGATCAAAGCGCATTAGGGGCCAATTTATTCAGCGACGTTGCAGTAACGTTACAACTCTCTTCTATTATTGTAGAAGTATGTGATCCAGATCTCTAGTCAGAATGAATGACTGTAAGTAAATGAAAAGAGGCTAAGTTACTGATTGTATAGAATTAAAAATAATTTAAATGAACAAGCTTACTTATGTGACAAATACGCATGCTAAAATGACAAGGCAGGCATTTAGAAGACGCTTTTATTCAAACCCACTTACGATAGACTTGTCATTGTCACAACAGTGAAAATTTACAAACGGTCCCTTAATGAGCTTAGACCATCAGAGTTCAAGCTAAGATCATTATCCTATGTCACACCACCCCTTTGTTGAAGAAAAAGGACTCTAGTATTCCAAAATTCAGTATCAATATTTTGAACTCTTTCATTTTTACAGAGACTCGCTTTTATTAAGTCATTTTAACTTTCTGTTTAGTTTTACTTATTTTATTGCTTAAGTTGGCAAGGCAGTGTTTAAAATTTTAGATAGATAGATATTTCTTTTTTTTATCAATACAGTGATAATGAATAAATGAAGTGAGATTTATTTCTCTGCTGAATAATGTGCATGCAAATGATGTTTTAAAGGGATAGTTCACCCAAAAATGAGGAAGACCGAATTTTCATATGTAAATGAACTACATTTGGAACATTGCATACCAGAACTAGTCTGTTTTTGTGCCAGTCTTCCTCCCCAGAGCACCAAGGTATTCTGCTTCTTTGGCCAGTTTCTTCTTATCAATGCCTGTTCTCCAATGCCTCTCATCTTGCTTTCCTCATCTACGCTTGAGTGGATGCAAGAAGGGATGTTTTATCCCCAAAGCATTGCAAGTTTTGTGTCCTAACTCTCTCCACTCTTCTTCCACTCCAGGAAGTTCCTGTCATAGCAACACGCTCCGCTTTGGTTCGGACTCCTTCTCTAATGATGCAGTCCGGTCTGGACATGAAGCCTTTCATGACCTTCCCCGTGGAGAGCTCCTCTCCGGTCGGCCTGTTCCCTAATTTCAATACGGTAAGCAAGCATGCTTTCATCTCCCTGCTCTTGGCCGCCTGCCCCTTTAATGTTGGCCTCGTTCCTGTGTGTGTTGACACTGATGGAATTAAAACCTTCTCTGAAAATCATGGAGTGAGGAGGGATAATGCTCTTTGTTAGGTGTATATCGTCCTTCACAAACTGAAGCTTGTGTGGTCGTTTGGAAGAGGGTTCAATAATTGCGTGCTAGCGGCTATTTAGGATGGCGTAATATAGAATTGAGCCATAAGGTTAGCAGATAGCAGGGGAAAAAAACAATGCTGAATCCAATCCTGCAGAGTTAGGACAGCAAAATAAACCAGCTTTTTAATGTTTAAACGGTAATTAGGTATTTACAACCTTGCCAAATTAGGCAGATGCCAGCAGGGACAGGTTGTGCAACGTGCCCTCATCAAACAACTAAGTAAGGTAAAGTAAGAATATTTTTTACCAATCTTTTTTTCTGTAAGAAATTAATAATTTTTTTTAAAGCAAGGTCACATTAAATTGATCAGAAATGGCGCTGAAGACATTTATAAGGCTACAAAAGATAAATGCTAGTCTTTAGAACTTTCTGTTCACCAAAGAATTCTAAGAAATGTTTGTTGAGCAGCAGATCAGAATATTGATTGATTTCTAAAGCATCATAATACATTCAAGATTCGAGCCCTGATGTTGAAAGAGCTTTGCGTCTTAAGAATTGATTCTATTTAATTGTATGTCTAAAACATATTGTTGTAGAAAACAATTATTGTAACGTGTAATGATAATTCATAATATTCCCATTTTTATTGTGTTTTAATGAAATAAGTGCAGCCTTGTGGGTCATCTTTCAAAACTTCTTTCATCTTTCAACTTCTTTTAAAAAATGTTACTGTGGCAAACTGTTGTGTAAGTGTTCACTAGCAGCTAGGATGAACTAAAATGAATTTTGTCAACTGCAAGGGTGTTTTTTTTTTTTGGCAAAATTATTGGTTGCCAGGAGGATAATTCCAAATATGATACATTTAGTATATTGTTGACCCTAGTGGTTCAATGTTTAAGTCACAGATGGGATCGTTTTGGGTTCAGCAATAACAAAAAACCAATATAACTTTGCTTTCCATTTATCATTTGACATACTTTAAGGTCCTCTTCAATACCACAGCATAAAAGTACTAGCCTAACTAAGAAATAGCATAGATAATTACAACAGCACAAAGTTAGAAATAAAATAAGGTTGGTAGCATTCAGGTACGGAAATGTAATAATTAAGTGTAAAATAGCACTGCATAGTGTTTACTGTATAAATTACATATATATTCATCTTTTCAAAGCTTGATTAGCATTAATGACATTTAATGACAGGCTGCTGTCCCTGATGCACGGGTCCAATGATACGCTTCAAAAACTTTTACCAGAAGGACTATTATGAGTATTTTATCAGAATTGTGTCCGCTCAGATGCAAGAAGGTGCAAAGGGAGATTCAGTTCGGTGTTCATGCAGCTGCCTGAAACTGAATACCAGATCGAGTTCTCTTTTCACCTCTCCTTTGAATCCCTTGAGTGTGCAAACACGCATGAATTGGTGAATTCAATATTTTTTTTCACCTAATTCTCTTCTGGATCATTGTTTTAAACATCCTTACCTAAACTCTCTCCGCTCCTAGCAGACCGTAGGCAAGACATTAAGGCATCGCTGACAAATTGGTCATTTTTGCTCCCACTGTTCAACATGAGATGATGTTTTACTTTTTACGATATTAAAACAGCAGCAATATCAGATGTTTAGTTAAAGGCAGAATGTCTGCAGTCGTGTCGACCCCTCACGCATTGATTCAAGCCCCTGATCCAACCCCCAAAATGAGAGGGAGCAAAATCGATTTGTGCTTTTATCTCCACACCCAGACTGCTGTAGTGATGGCAATGAAGGGAGACAGAGAGAGCGGCTGATGGGATCTGGAATAGAAAGAAAGTCAGTCTGAATTTGGGGCTTGTTTAACTGCCGTGGTTTTATTGTGCACCTTGAAACCTTTCTTTTCTTCTTTTCACTTTCTCCCTCTGTCCCTTTCGCTTTCTTGTCACTCTTCTCACTTTCCGCAATGCACCGTCCTGCTGTGACTCAAGGTGACAGGGCTCTTTAAAGTGGTTAGTAAAGGCCAAGCCTTGGGTCAGTGTGGCACAAGGATGGCGTGCCGTTCCGAATTACAGAATTAAATTACAATGTATTTCCAATTGACTAATAACTAAGTTATGTGTGTGTGTGTGTGTGTGTGTGTGTGTGTGTGTGTCTGAGAGAGACAGAGAGAAAATAGAGTGTGTGAATTACCTTTGAGTCTGTGCATCTCTCAAAAGTGTATGGCTAAAACTGTGAAATTTTAAAGGAACACTTCATTGTTTTTGTAAATAGGCTCATTCTCCAACTCCTAAGTTAATAAATTGAGTTTTACCATTTTGGAATCCATTTAGCCGTTTAGGATACCATTTCATCCATGCTTAGCTTAGCGTAGATCATTGAATCCAATTAGACCAGTAGCATCGCTAAGCGTTCAAAAATGAAGTTTTTCCTATTTAAAACGTGATCTATATAATCTAGGAAGTTTGCTGCCTTACCATGGCCACTAAAGGTGCAGTGATATGTGGAAAATAGTCCCCAGCTTGTAAAGACACGCCCTGTGCAAACAAGAGGTTTCTGGCTGTTCAAAAACTCAACAGTAAAACTCAACTTATCGACTCTGGGGAGTTGGAGAAAAAAAGTGTTCGTTTTAGTTCATTTTCTTCACTAACAGCCATTGTTATCTCAATTTGTAAGAAGCCAAATTGTTTTTTAGTTGATGTTACGGATAAAGTGGTCAGTAGCACTAAAAACATTAGCGAATGCTATGTTAATGTCTGTGTGTCTCTGAAGGAGAGAGTGAGAGAGACAGAGTATGTGCTTTTTCCATACATTATAAATGTGTATTTATATATACGTATGTGTGTGTGTGTGTGTATACTCGCACAAACATATAATGCTTCCTGCAAATTTGTAAATCTGTCTGCAGTTGACTGCACTGTTTTTATGGCCCAGCACCCAACGGATTGCACAGAAAAATAAACAAGGCAAAATAAAAGCTGTCATAATTACTGCTTGACTGTTGGTGCAAATCAAGAGGTTCTCCAGGCTGCAATCACGCCACCGCAAAATTAGCGTAATTATACCATCTCCCTACAAGGCCATCAAATGAATTATTTTCTCCTAATGAAACTAATCACAGTAGTCTCTGTTGAGCTTTCCAGGAATGGCATAGGCTAATTATAGTTAGTGATGCGTGCCATGATTTGTGGGTATTTTGGAGGTATCGCTTGATCAGCGCTGCTGTTTGTTTGTCCCTTATACTCATGTCATGGTGACTCCTCCAATCAGCATCTATGCTTCCAAGTTGGGATCTGTTTACACTATGCAGCTCATCGTGAATGCATATGGTGATGCGCACTTACCTGTCTCTTTGAAAGCGTGTTAGCTTTCTTACCTCAAAACAACTTATTGCTGATTATTTTGCATTTGGCTTGAGCCTACCTTCTACAATTAAAATTTTTTGAAATTGAATTAAAATGATTTTAACCAATAACTTCAAATTATATGGGTGTCCTCAGTTCTGTTTTTACATGCAGTAAATCTTTCATCCCTTCACCTTTTTAAATAAAAGCCATCGATCTTCAGGAAGTGATAACGCTTTGAAGGTAATCAGCAGCACAAGTTTTTAAAAGTAAAAAAAAATAAAAATTTTGCCCAACATTCAATTTAGCAGTCAAATTTGTTTCTGACAGTTTGATATATTCTCTTTTTAAATTACAGCATAATGTATGATTATTTTTAAGTTAGTGGGTTTTGAAAAGGACTGCATAACAGGCATGACTCAACCTGGAGATTCAGAGGAAAGAGAGCTGCCATTGTGTCATAAAAACAAAGAGTTGTGCGCGTGTGCCCTGACATATGCTCTCCTGGCACAATCGTCAGAGCTGACTGTTTGTGGAACATCATGAGCAGGTGTCCTTATGTATAATTAGTGCTTCCTCCACTCCACATGCAGAGAAGCCTGCAAGTCCTCCCAAGCTGCTATTAACACGTTTCACCATCTTACTGAACTCAAAAAAACACATTCTGCCTCTTGCAGATGATAACAATATCATGCACACTAGGGATGAGAATCGTGAAGAATTTAGTAATGATTTGGTTAAGTTTCACTAAATATTCAAAACCACCATGTTTTAATGGTTACTTTTATTCAGAAGGAACACATAAACTTAGTAATAAGTGACTAAAAAATATTATTTAAATATGTATATTTAATATTATATACTATTTATATTATGTTACAATTGTGATTTCCATTTATTGAGCAGTCCTGTTTAGAGAATCCTAAGAATGTGTGTATCATGATTCACACAAAATGATTAAGCATCACATCTGTTTTCTGCTTTGATATTAATAGGAAATTATGTAGTGCATGAAATAAACATGTTAGAATAATTTATGAAAAAATTGAGATTGAAGATATTAATTGTGTTTATATGTGCAGCAAATGTGTATTGTGTGTGTGTGTGTGTGTGTGTGTATATATATATATATATATATATATATATACACACATATATATAACTCTTATATATATAGATATACACACATATGTATACATATATGTGCCTACTATACCTTTACACACAGAAGATAAACTTGGGACATTTGCATGTGTGATTTCTATTCTTCTTTTATTGTTGCTCACATTGGCGGGAAAGTGATTCGAATTCAAATCATTGAAAGCAGTTGTGAATAAGAATCGATTTCTCAGTTCATGACGGTAATGAATAATAAATTACAATAACAGTAAGTGGAACAGATTAAATTTGCGCAAACATATCGGCCGGCTGCGGAGGAAGGCGGCAGCATTGGATAAAAGAGAGTTGTCATCGCGTGACAGTTTATGCAGCTGAGAGTTGTCGGCGCCTCTATCAGGATCTCAGCATTACAGCGAGCGCGATGTCAGCGTTTTCTCTCTGCGACTGAACACGCTGCCAGAGTCACAACAGACGAGGTGTCGTTTGCGCCAGCCAGGTGTTCTCTGTTACGAAGAGAAGCACCACATTATTCATTCGCTGCAAGCTTCTGCGCTTCAGAGATGGTTCGGCTCCGGCAGCGTCGCGCTATCGACTCACTCCAAAGATATTCGTTATTGCAGAGCCACAGATAACACCGGAGGACCAAAATAAGTTCAGAGACAGCCGCAGCAAAGAACGATGGAAGAGAAAGGTGAAAAAGAAAAGATTGTTGTTTCATCAGTTGTCCCGAGAGTGACATTGGGGCATGAACTTCAAGCGCTCTTCTTTCCGTTCAATTGTCGTCATGCAGGCAATAGATTGAAGAGATTTGAATAAGATTTGCATGTTATTATCGATTGATTACTCCGTTTCAGCTTTCTTGACGCCATGGTGATTCAGAAGAGCGACTTTCAGATGATATTGATTCGAATTTCATGTTTATACCATTTGTTTCGATTTTTAATTATGTCAGAATGGAGGCAAAATGTAATCATTCGACAAGAGGGATTTTTCGGCTTCACTCAGCTAATGATTAAATGCCGATTGACAGGTAATCTCGAGATGGAGTTTCTCCCACAATGCGCCCGACATCATCATCTGTGTTTCAGAGCCGAGTAAAAAAAGCTGATGAGTGAGAGTCAGTATACATTTGAACTGGTTAGACAAATACCGAAAAATCGTGAGTAAAGATGTCTGACAGAGCACACATAGTAATAAAAATAAAATGATTGCCAAGCGAAAGTCATAAAGAAAACTCTTGACGATATGTTTTTATGACTTCAAGAAAAAATTTGAAAGACTGACAGAAGAGAGAACGCGTTAATTTCCTCTATGACGCTGTATTAGAAACACTCCTTATAATACAGCAAAACAATTTCCTTTGTATTTGACGGTGCCAACATAATACAAGAATAGTGTCAGCAATGTAAATGTTTAAATAGCGTCGCAGCAAGGCATAACGCTTATTAGCTCGCTTATTTAAAAACAAAATTTTGCCATGACATTTCGTGAATTACATTACAATTTCTTTTTGAAAAGAAAGTTTTTGATCGTAGACGAGATCGCTTAAATGAGGTAAAAGTTGCGAGACGGTGATCATTTTACTTAAATACAGTTTTAAATGAAATTACTAGTTTTCAACGGGAGCGCATATTGTTTATAGTACCGCTGGCTTATCATTTATTACATTTACATTTGAATGTTATTGTGATTCTTGTTAACATTTCGACATTTAATATTTAAAACCCCGTTTGTCTGGCTTACTAAAGTCGCACAGCCGATATTTTCAGATTCGTATCTCGAGCATTGCCAGCACAACCACCAATAGCTCATGAGCCGCATTTTTGCCACGAGAGCCACCGCAACCATTCATCTTCAGCTCATTTCTTCACGTTTTCAGCGCCACAGTGCCGAGCGCGTTCGCACGGCAGGTTTAACACGCATCAGACGCTTTCACCACGCCAGGGAAGAGTTATTACACCATTTCAGTTGCATCTTCTCCTGTTCTCATCTTCTCATTAAAGCCATTATATTTTTTGAAGCCTGTACTTCTCTACCGAGTTACTGCCAAAGTTGTTAAGTGTGAGAGCGGTGATTTCCACCATAGATCATCGCTGTTCGTGCCATCACGCACAGGTATGTCAGAGAACTGACAGATCGGGGTATTCATGTGGATTCTCGATTCTTTAAAACAGGATGCGTTAGGCGGTGGCATTTCGTGCTGCGGTTTGTAAAGTTGGCGATGGTGAGAATCGTATTAGTGACTCCGCAGAGTGTCGCGAATGATACGATCATTTTTAGTGTTCTCTAATCAAATAGAGGATGGCACTCTTGGTCCTGTGATAAATGGCATCAGCAAAATAGGTCCGCTTCATGCAACCATAATTGTTCAATAGCAATTCGACTTTAACAGAGTGAACAGTCATCGATGGCTTGATCCTGATTCCTTTGTAGTTAATGACAAATGTTATGAAAGGCTTTTGTTTTTAATGTGCCATCTTCTTCACATGTGTCGTATTACCTTTCAATATGAATACACGTTTGTAGTGCACATAGTTTACCTTTGTGAATGAGCTGCGCATGTTCTTTATTTTATTTATTTAAAGCGTTATTTTTGCATTTCAATAAATGATTATCGCATTCAAATGTTGTTTACATATGTGTGTGGTGTAATGCAGTTTGTTGCGTGTATATATAACATACATAAAATGCATGTATGTGAGTTCAGAAATGCTATTTTTAATATTTATTTTCAATATAAATTATATGAATATAAATATAGACACAATGTAATATTTTCAAAATGAGATGCACGCGCGCGCATAGTAAATACAACAATAAACATACAGCACATTATCATGCAAGATACAGCCATAAAACAAAACTTTTATCTTGACGCGATTAACGCGAATTGTTGGGTTTGACAGCATTTCATTTAAATATAGCGCTTGTTATTTTCATCTAGTATTTTTCATTCGAAATTGTTTATCACTTATATCCAGAGAAGCCGTCGGGTGCCAGAAATTGTCAGCCAGTACTTGCCGATTTCCAGTACCAGAGCGACACCGTTGCCGCTGGTATCGCTGAGACGCCACAGCCAAACGCGTAACTGGTAAACGTGAATTCAAACATCTTAGCCAACAGCTGTCATGCACCATCCAGCTCTAAGGGTAATCGTCGAAATACTCACGACCGAAGCTCATGAATCCTTATCATAGTGAATAGAATTCGCTGCGTAGAAAGACTCCCGTTTGCCTAAGCTCATCAGTTATTCAGAGCCATCAGCCTGGAGATGCAGATCGTGCAGGCAGGCGAAGGCAGGTGTGCAGGCAGTGCGGTTGAGAGACGGAGAGAGAGATATAGTGTTGCTGCAGAACAGCATCTTCGCACGCCATCGAACGCCTCGCCCGCCTTCGTCTCCGCCGGTCTTCTCTCATGACCTCACTAAAGCGCCATGGACACCTGTTTATGCCGTGATTGCCAGGGACAGCTGAAAGTCATCGTGCTGGGGTTTTTCAGAGCTGCGAAATGCTGAGCAGTTATCGTAAGTAGCATAACGGTTGTGTCGATTTCGAGGTAAATCTCAGAAGTCGCTCTCGCGTTGTGTTACGTACGGCTTCGAAGCGGCGAACACTGCGCGCATCCGCTGGACGCCAGTACGTTACGATTTAGAGCTTCGTTGTACTTGTCCGCCATTTTCGTCTCATTAGCCTCAGATCCACGAGCAGCGATTTCGGGGATACCATATGAACGAAACATGCTCTTTACCACAAAGCTGGGAAAACTACTGAATAGCGCTATTTATTGCCAAGCGTAATTGTCATTCGCACATCAGATGCTTGCGGTGTATTTTTACCGTCAATTATTTTATCTATAAATATATAAATTACAGCGATTACCGCTCGCCGTTTGTGCCGTTGCCATTCAACAAAACGCCAACTTTCTCCATTTTCTCATTCGTTCAGAAGTTAGAGTCAGCAAGCGGCAGTTGACCATTTTATGTTACTAAAATATATGAAATAAAATGCCGTTTTAATCTTCTATTCATCATAAAATTCTAAGATATGTATCATGATTTTCAGCAAAGTCTCGGAAGTGACTGCAGCACTAAATATTGTGTGAATGGCTGCTAAAATTCAGGTTTCAAATAAATTACAACATATTCAGTCTATTTAACAGGCACAATATTTATCATTGCATCGTTTCTTTTTATGATCCATTAAGCGTGCCTGCGAAGCTCAGACTTATCAAAAATAGTTTATAACTCATTTAAATCTGTTTTCGATTGAAACAGGCTCATTTCCGGCACAAAACTGTGACGTTTACTTAAATGTCTTGTACTGCAATTATTATTTTGAAATCAAAAGAAGTTCGTTTGGATGTTTTACCCACACGCTCAGTTCATGAGACAAATACTTCTTTGTTATATAGGAATCAGCTGTTGATGAAATATTACCTGATTTTAAAGAGCTGTGAATGTTAAAATTACGCCGAAGTTGTTCGATCATGCACGAAGTGTATTGTTGCGTCATTTTATGCCGCCGCACATTGAGCCCGGTAATTTCACCGGAGAAAATGAGGGCATATTTGCAAAGGTTTATGTGCAAGCTTTTTGTTTGCTTGAATTATTTTATTTGCTTGAATGAAGGATAACTAGCTGGCGAAACTTCGTGAAGCTGCAGTGATCAGGTTCACAGAGGTGCTTGATTCTCTCTCAGCCTTCTGATGCGGCAGAGATCGCATTTGCTTCTCCTTCCTGGCTCAGTACGCGTGTCTGTTTCATCAGGTAGAGCCTAGGAGAGTCGGGTACAGCTGCTGCTCCTCACCATTAAACAGCTGTCTTGCCTGCAGCTTCAGATTCTCATTGCTCATTTTCACTCATGCTTCGTGTCGTGAGTCGTTTCCACGCAGGGGCATCGCAGCGATTCTCATCTTCGCCATCACCCTGACTAAAACATTTTCAAACGCATACTTTTGGCGCGCTTCATCATCGCGCATCGTTTCAAGTAGCACAGCAGCAGTTGTGAACCATCGCAACTAGTATCAAAAAGTCGGGACAATAGTTGTGTTTACTGCTCTTATTCATGTTTGATTACTTGAATTTGCTCACCACGCAGCACAGAATCAGCGCCAGCATCCCGACATCATTGCAATAGAAGAAGCAAGGAGCAGGAGATGGAACTGTGTTGCGCTGACGCGATCATCTGTTGATTTCCGGGATTACAATCAGAATCTTTGTTTGCGCGCGGACAGTTTTCGCAAATTTACGATACAAATTTTGTCACACTTTTATGTTTGGTTGGTTAGTTTATGCCAGCAACATTCGCTCTATATTACTGAGCCTTATTTAAAATTGTGAATTGTTTATCTGCCTTATTTACCTCAGTTGGTGAGTACTGCATCTAAAGGTACATATTGCACAACAGCAGTGTGACCACAAATTCAGTTATTAGTAAGACGGCAGAGGCCTTTTAGTTAAAATCAGGATATTAGTTGTCCATTAGATATTTTATTTGTTTGTTTATTAGGCTCTCAGACTCTAGATTTTAAAACAGTTTTATTCAATATTGCAAATAAATCATGAAAATGTATTTATTCAGCTTTCAGATTTTTATATACATATATATATATATATATGGTTACATATATACATATATATAAATTGCAACTTCTAATCTCCCGTGGTTTTCAGGGTGTTCAGGTCCAGACATTAGTGCTCCTTTAAAAGTGTACACCTCAGCAACATATTTAATAATGTGAAATTCCTGAAACAGGTTTCTTTAGAATCCTTACTCAAATCATAGCAATGTACAAACATTATTATGCTCAATAAGGCCAGTGTTTGTCTGATTAAAAATACAGTAAAAACAATACATTACACAGTAATGTAACAAGATTTTCTGTTTTTAACATGTTTTAAAATGCAATTTATTTCAGTCAGATTTCAATCAGTAATTATTCAATCTTCGAGTATCACATGATTCAGAAGCTTAACATGTTGATTTTGCCGAAAAAGTTAGGTAATACCTCTGTATTATAATATTGTGCGGGTAGTTTAAAGCGCTGTAATGAATGGTACGTATTATAACAACTTTATAATATGTTGTATCATCATTTTTTCAGTTGAAAGTAGCTAGATAGTTAGCTTCAGCTCAATATTAAGCTCACAGAAAAATTAAGTTGTAAGGTAATGTGTACCTAATAAATTATGTCAAGATATGAAGAAGTTCATTATAATGAAATAGATTTAATATGTATAAGCTAGTGTTATAAATAATCATACTTTGAAAAGTTATAATTACAAATTGCAAGTATAATAGATCACATTTCTTTTCGCATGATACTCTATCATTATAAGGTTAAGCTTATATAACGACATGCATTCAGCGCTTCATCGCTCAGCAATACACGGCATTATAAATACAGGCTTCACAGAAAGAAAATTCGTGATTCTTACCGACTTTCGATAAATAGACTCTGAAAGCAACAGCATTGCCGATTACCAGATATTTATAAATGTACTCGCTGTCACTTTCTTGGACGATTATTTCATACCTTTATGAATAATGGCATGCATAACAAGTGAATGACTTAAACCTTCATTTCACGTCAGAAACCTCATAACAGTTTCGTTAGCTTATACGACACCGTGACGGAAGCATGAAAAGACGCGGTCATTAGTAGTTCATCCACAAATTGTGACAGATTATAAAGCAATTGGCGTCACTGAACATTTTTTGCAGTATCGCTCACTTCAGAAATTGCCAAACGGCTCCAGCCTCGACAACAACAGACCCGATTCACGCCAGAATCTTCCTTAGTGAAAGCACTGGGCGCCTCTTGTCTTCAGATGGATCTCGTTCAGAAAGTGCATCAAATCATTATTTGGAGTTCTCCATTCCTCCCAAGAAAAAGCAAGTTATTTCGTAACACCAAAGTCAGCCTCCCGCTTTACTCCAGATGAGCATTAAACAAACTTTTCACTGGTTGGTCTTCAAGTGCAGATATGAGACGGTAAAATGTTTGTCTTTGCGTGCGTATGCAAAGCGCATCTCTCCAGTGTACTTTCTCTAAATATGAAAGAGAAGTGAATCTTAGCTCGCCTGTGTCTTCGCTTGTAAAGCGGTTGTTAGCGTTGCAGTTTCGACGCTGACGGCCGATTACAGTTTCAGCAATAAAGTCGTTTAGGTAAGGGCAACGCCTTCATTAATCGATGGCAAAATAAAAGCGCTTACGTATGGTGATACTTTAGCAGACGCGATGCCGCCAGTTTCAGCCAGCTTTTAATGAACACCAGTTATCTTCGATAAGATGGATGCCGACTTTCTGAATGGTTTAATAATCAATTGTTATGCGCCTGTTGTCGCCGGCGTCTTCCTCGCCTTTCCTTCTCCTTGCTTCGTGTTGATTGCATCGCAAATCATTGAGTTCATACGCACACAGCAATTAAGTTATTGTGGTAATGTTAGCACGCCTTTAAAATACATTTTCTTTGTTAGTTGAATATACAGCATGTTTTAGTGTTGGGAATCGTTGATCATTTTCAGAATTCATTTACTTTTTAGTAAAATAAAAAGGGAATGTTTCAAATGTTTGGTTTTGTTAACCGTGCTTGATTCTCGCTCATGAGTCACGGTTTTGTGGAAAATATAAAACAATCATCAGTTGCAATAGATCGTGATATTATCGCTTGTTCGATTTGAGAAAGTTCGTTCTGAAATAGAATTTCACTGATCAAAATACTCTCCTTGAATTGAAATGCAGCATTCTGCTATTTCAATTCAAATTAGTTAATTGATCGGTGCTCGTTTCAAAGATTTTTGAAAAACAATTGAAGATTTGCTGAATGTTATCTGTTCATTTCCTGCGGGTTGTACGGTAAGATTTAAAATAGCAAATCTACTCATTCGAATTCGCAACCTGCTCATGCAGCTTGCAAAGTCAAAATTGAAAATCTAGTAAAAAGATCGAGAAGAGCATAAAATATGGTAAAACATGCCACTTGCCTCGTTATTTCGAGGCTCTGACATATTTTGTCAGTTATTGTGTTCGTTTCGCGGATTATTTTGACTCTTTGAAGAGTATTCTTCGATGAATCACAGAATGATTCATTATTCAATTCACTTCCCAACCACTTCATTTATTTGTTGCGGTGGGGTGCAGGTGCGTGAGCAATTATACAAATGATGCATAGGTTGGCTAAAAACAAAATTATTATTACAAATTATAAAATACTTCAGTACAATGACAGAATACTATTTTTCACAGCTAAAAATGATTTCTAGTCAGTTATTTTCTGTCTTCTTCTGTTGCAATAAGCCTATGGAAATAGTCAGTTTTTTGTAGGCAACTATTCACTCTGACATTAAATGTAATGAGACGTATTTTGCACAAGTGAGTAAGATAATACAAGTAAACATACGACGTTACAAAGATAGAAAACAATCACTTGAAACCATTTCCTTATTCCAAGAAAAATACCAGTGTTCCAATCATTTTGGCACCGCGTATAGTATCGGATAGTGAGTTTCAATACCAGCCGTTGCCTATGATATCCTGTAAGTTTTCTGTATCTATAATAGATTACGCATAATGTCACAAATAGCCGTAGCATTGTTTACTGTCGCAGAGCTGCAACTCAGCGCCGTTTCAAACAGTACCGTTGCAGTTGAATGAGCAAGATAGGCGTGGGTTCTGCATAGAGCCTTCTGGCAGAGGCTTGTGTTGCGGCGTTCTTCATGGGAGAGTATTATTTGTTGTACCGTTAAACACTGTTCGGCATTATCACTACTTAATTTAAAAGACGAATGGTTAACAGGGCGCACAATAGTCCCGGCCGACGAGGGCTTTGTCGCGCGGTAATTGAGAAAAGGTTTCTCTTCCCAGCGGAAACAGATTCCAGAGAATCATTGCATCCGTTTCTGTCTCTCCGTGTCTTTCATCTTTATCACGATAAACAGTGGACGCAGCATTGTAGGGGAATCCCTTTCGATTCTCGAGTTAGGGCAGAACGCAGTCCTGCTGAAACCAGTGGGCGGTTGTTGGCAAGTCCCAGCCGCCTGTTGTTCTCTCGCGGCATAATTTGAGCCATTGTTATCGAGTTTGAAAACCAACGTTTTTTCAACTGGTTAACGGTTTCGGACTGAAGCGACTGGTTAGAGATTAACTGCCTCAGCTTCCTGCCATCGCCTCCCCGCCTCTCCTCACCCAAAATGCCACAAAACGGAAAAGTGAAATGACTGCCCCTTCCTGACAATTTAAAACAGTTCTCCTGCAGTCCCCACCTGAAACAATGCTTCTAAAGATTGCCGTGCTGTGATCTGAGTTTAGCGTGGCTTAACAGAAGTGTCAACGCGATCTCAGACCGCTCGAGCCTTGACGCCACTCCCGGGTGCAGGTTGCCACGCCAGATCTCCACCGGAGCAGAGCCGTTCCTCCTGCTCCGCGGCTCCCCTGAGATACCATCTGTGCAGGCCTGCTCAAAGCCCGTTTAAGGAAGCGATGAACTGCCATAAAACAAATGAACAGCTGCGTCTCGTTTGCCTTCACCGCGGTTCGGAGCGCAGCCTGTCAACGCCGCGCCGCAGGCCATTTTCGTGCCCCAGGAGAGACTGCGACGCAGCAGCACACAGCAAAACGACCGCATCGAACCATCGGCCGCCATGCAGATTAGCCATCGCCGAAAGCTACAACTTCTTTTACCTACGGTTTTGAGTTAAAAAGCCAAACGTTTTCTGCTTTGTTATAGTTCGTTACTGTACGCATCCATATTTAGCGCATGCTTGGGATTTCATTGCAACATTCGTCTCTGTACACAGAGGGGAAAATATTGTGCACCAAAAGGCTGAGTTATTATTCTCGGCCAAAGCCAATGAGTTTTGAGGGAAAGCAGTGTTCTGACTCAGTGGTTTTGTTTCATACGACCCAAGTGTGCTGGTTGCGAAGGGGTCTAATGGCATTAGTGAAAATGTTATCATAAACAGATGATAATAGGGCGTGATATTCCTTCCTTTCGTTGGTTTGTTATTTTTACATCATCGTGAAGAATATTTCGTGTCGATATTCAGACTACTTCCGACTTTTAAAACACAACAGCATTTACGCAGTTCATTTATGCAACTCTCTTTAAATTTGCGCTTGGGCCCTTTCGGCAAGATGACGATGTAATTCACTCTGATTATACATGCAATTAAAAACGCTTTAATCAAATTTGAATATGCTGTTTCAAATTCGAGGCTCTGAAATTGCTAGATTTGCTTTCTTTCGTCGCTTCTGGCGCGCTTCTCAGGCGGTTGCCAGGTTGCTGTTTGTGTTGCTAAAACTGTTAGCTGTTTATCGTTTATGCAAATGTTTATTTCAAATTTAAACTTAGATCGTTGTATTCATGCTTCATCAAACATTCCTGAAAATAAATAATAAGAAATGCTGTTACGCCAACGCATATATGCAATGATTTTCGTGAGTAATATGATCGCTAAAGAAATGACTAATGATGTTTCCACCAGTTTTGTATCTACAGGAATAAAGATTACATTTTGGTCAGAAAATGCTTGGCATATTTGCTGCTTACTTGAAATTGTACAATATTTATGTTTTATCAGTTCTTATTGAGCATGAGAGTATTCTTTAACGTCATGTTAGTCGTAATCAGCGTCACAGGGAATAGCTTAACTCATTAGTCATTAAGTATCACGATGTGACACTCTGCTGGTGAGTTGTCACTGCCGTTAATAATGCGTATGGGGCCGACACTCACACGCATTGCATGCTCTCGTCACCAGTGATTACATCACTGTCGGCCCAGACACGTAAAGCTGCAGCCCTGGAACAATATTTCATGTTCATTACTCTTAAAATTTTCACAGGCGCAACACGCATTAATCACAAACGCCAGTGACCGCGCGTTTGCGTTTCAACTTCCAGCCCGAAATGCTCATATACGACCAGCCATTAATGCGTGTTCAGCATCTTATTGTTATGCTTTCCACGGTTCAACACGCCCCATTTCGTAGAATGCAAGTTTTTTACCGATAATCGTATTTCAGTAAGCTCGCAAGGCCGACACCTGATAATTGTTTCTGGTTGATATGCAGTTTTTATTTCATATTTTGACCCGAGTCTGGCCCTCTGTTTGCTAGCTGTTAAACAGCTCAGCAGATGCAACTCGCACGTGAAAATCGACGCTTTATATTCAGTTACCATCGTTCTTTATAAATACGAGAAATTATATCGGCCCTTTTGTTGCTTTGGCAGTTTTCAGTTACATTACATTGTTCGCGTGTTTTTTTTACTCTGTAGTGCGTGTGTTTTTAGTGTTGTGTGTTTGAAGTTTCCGTATTAAAGAATGAGAATGCTTATGGTCGCCTAGTTTCATTTATCTTCCAATGAGCTGTTTATTCTCATTTGTACTCAGTTGTACCTGCCATTTCATTTGAAAGCTGCTTCGATACTGACATATGCTCTGTTGCGATGCGACACAAGTGAAGTGGCAGCTTTCCGTATATTTACAGTTTTTATGTGAGAACATGCTAATATGGCAGAGATACCAGCACATTCATTAAAAGCTTCTATGGTCCTTATACATGCTGTAAACATTACAGGCCATTACCCTCAAGAATACGCAGCCTTCACCGTTGTCGCTGCTGATTAATGTTACCCAGCAGCAAGGAGTTTCCTAGCGCCTCAATGTCCTATTAACACTCGGTATAAAGATGGTGACACGTTAAATTTAACATTTCCTTGTTATTTATTAGGTGAATGGCTTCGAAGCGATCATGCGGTTACAAGAACGCGAATGGTGGTTGCTCTCTCGAAGTGCATCAAAGTTACATTATGCCGCTTATTTTCATGGTCATTTCAAGCTCAAGTTGTAGATGTTGTGGCACCAGCAGCACCCGCAGCAACATTTCGATAGTAGCTGGTAAAACTGGGTGCTTGAGCTTCTTGCCCGTCACTGCTCAATAGGCAAATACAGGTAAGAGTCAGACTTGAATTACTCGTGACAACATTCCTTTAGTGCATACCGTTGTAGCCAATCAGGTCAGAGTATTCAGGATAGAATACGGAATAAAATCTAAATATACGCCATTTTCGAATAGTAGTAAAGCAGCAGAAAAGTAATTGCCGTATAAATATACACAATAATAATATACAAATAAAAACGGTGAACATAACATAAATAGCATAGATCAGAATACTGTCAAATATATGCGCCTCTCATATATACATATATATTATAAGTATACGCATTACTTACACATACAGCAACAAATACTTTGCCTTGATCTACAATCACGACAATCACCAGTTGTAGCCCGTTCGAAGCCTTCAGAATACCTCCGCCAGATTATAGGTTTCTCCATCTTCTCACACCTCAAGTTTGTAAAAACCATGCAACAGATCTTCTCGATGAATGCATCGGACAGCAGAGACAGATTCAATAGCCAGGTGCGCACAGCTTCGTTATGCGAGAGATAAGAAAGCTGAAATGAATGTTTCAATGCATTTAGATTCGCAGAAATTTCCAGAATCTCTTGGTGAATATGTGATCGCCCATTTACCTTAGACACGGCAGTGAATGTTCGAGTTTTCTCGGCCGATTTTAGCCCAGAGTTTCACAGATATATGCAATGTATTGTGCTCAGCTGAATTATCCTTCTCGGTGTTTAAAATAACAAACGGTCAATAATGGAATTGTGCCATGAATTGAAATCAATTCAATACCATCTTCAAAACTTCTAAGCGAAAAACACAGTTAATTCTCGTTTCAAAAGGTTGCCTTTTATGGAGTTGATTATCGTGGTGGGGGTTTAGATTTCGCATACTCCTCGTTAAGTCTTTTGTATTGAGCTGAAAGTTGCCGTTTTTTTTTAATGAAAATGTTATTTTACTAAACATTTATTCGCGCCTGGAGATAAAGAATGAGGGAGTTGAAATTACACAATCGCTTTTGAGACACCATTTTTTTGTTTTTCATCAACGAAGGTCAGTTATTGCGGTTGTTATTTTAGCAAGCCGAAGTGAAGGGAAAGAGAACATACTGCTGCATGATTACGTGCTGAGGAGTTTGCGAGCTTGCGGCTAGGGATCAGGCCCGAGGCCACAGCCGCCACTAATAATGCCAGGTAATGTGCAATCGGCTGAATGCACTGTCAAGACTACCGTCGCACGCATTCCATCACTTGGTTTATATTATATGTTAAACTCGAACAACATCAATTGTAAACACATACAAACAAAATACTCGCAGTATAAGAAACGCATCGTTAGCCGAGGGAATTATTCAGATATTTCTTTATAGCATTTCACATTACCAGAAATTGTCCTGTATTTTAACATAGAGAAAAGTATTAGCACAAGATGCTTATGAGCACACATTGAAGTGATCAGAGCTGCACACACACAAAAACCTGATGACAACAGAAAGCAAACACGCCTCTGACAGCGATGCCCATTTTCGGGAGGTCGGGTTCACGACAGAGTCAGCTGTGCCTGTGAAAGCAATAAAGACAGCACGCATACGAGAAAAGTAGGCCTCCTGCTGTTACATAAAGATCACCGTGCGTTTCATACAACAAGCTGTCACAGTGTAGTGTGCATGTCTGACAGGTATCTTGCCAGCAGATGAGCGTCGTGAACGGAGGAACACACAGCCGTAGGGTACTCCACTGATATTGCTGGCAGCCCTATTTGCAAATATCAGCAGAAAGGTTTACCGATGTGTTATCGCACATGCAAGCCTTTTTGCTCGCTCGTGTCTCAGCTTCAGTCGCAAAGACATTTTTACAACATAGCTATTAATAAAGAGTGTATGTACTGATTGTTCACTGGAGTATGTTATAGCCGCTGCTCGTTTGTAACGCTGTTCTCATGAAGACGCTGCCGAACTATTCACACATACCAGATGGTTTCTGCAGAATATGTTAAGCAGATATAATACTAAATGACTTCGGAAGGTTAAGGTCAGCTTATTATCACAGTGAATAAATTACATTTTGTGTCATATATAGAAAATCGTTTTCTTATTTCAGTTAGCACATATAACATTAATGTTTTACTTTTAATAAATGAAATTTCAATCTCGAGTTTAAAGACTTCTTCAAAAGAATTAAAATAAAAATAAATAGTTCCTGTAAACTTTGAATGGAAAAGTCTGTTTAATTTAAATTATTTATTTTATTTTTACTTATTTTGATCAAATTATCTCCTACCCCAGATATCTTTCTTTCTTTTCAAAATTATTGGAATTTTCTCATTATTTGTTTGCGACTTCTTTATTTATTTATTTTTTTTGTGGAATACAAAAGATATTTAAAATGCCTGTGTTTTGTTTCCAATGTATTGGACTTAATACTGGAATGTTGGTTTTGTGTTTGAAGAAGAAAGTGGTCGCAAACAGTAAATTAGATCGCCATTTATCAATGATGACAGAATTTACCTGCGTAACGCTCCTTTACTTGTGAAATGCGAACTGGTTGGTGTCTATCGTTAGCTTCGCCACTTACCGAGAAATTTGTGCCGTTTTCGCGTCTAGCGAATGGCGCTCTGTGACAGCAGAATTGCTTCGAAGACATTTCGATGTTAGTAAAAATAAATACAGTCAGAGCGTGAATGTTTTTGTAAATGTTGTGGGCCGGGACACACACATACTTAGCTTGGGAGAAAGTCAATTTATAAGCCGGGCGCATTTAATTCAGGAAGTCACAGGAGCTGCTAACATTTGCACAGTAAGAAGAATAAAACGCCCGGGTCGTCACAACACTCTCGTCATTGTCACCAGGCAGCGTCTCGCAGTCATTACGACCACGCGCCTGTCATTTCGAACAAGCAATTCGGTGCCGTTGGCGCGACGTGACATGCCACTACTCCTCGCCACCTGTCTCTCCTTTCTTCATTCAACATTTTATGTTTTCTCCCAGCCTGGCTCAGATGGTTCAAAACACACCACAAATCACAGGCCGCAAAGCCATTTTGTTCATTTACAGAAAAAGAGAAAGCAAAAATGTGCCCTGACCCCTCATCACAACGCTTCTTCATGGTTGTTGTTAAAGCCAGTCGCGATGCTTTGTTATAGTGATAACTGTTCGCCGCGGTCTGTTTCCGATCAAATGTATATGTATTACCAGTGAGCACATGTTTCTTCATTGTAGGGCACATTCAGTACTGCTTGAAATTACCAATTATAAATTGAGTCTCTAAATGCAGCTTCAGATGATGACAATGATTGTTGGTACTAAAGGTTATTTTAATATTTAAAAAGTATAATATAAGATAAATATTATATTGTGATATTATTTCAGAATATTTTAATAAGGTTTATTGAGATTTATAATGTTAAATATTTAAAAATGCAATAAATATGTATGCATGTGTATATATACACAGTTATTAGTGTTGTGTGTGTGTGTGTGTGTGTGTGTGTGTATATGTATGTAAGCGTGCATACATACATATATGTGTGTGTACAGGTGTGTGTGTATATGCATGCATACATACACACAAAATACCCATTATTGTTGTTAAGAACAATGAACGTTTTTACTTCCGACTTGGTCTTTTTCTGGTGATTTATAATGAAAATATTGTTTAAATGTTTGTGTCGCTACTAAAGGACAGTAATTAATACCAGAAATATATCTTTTAATTGCCATTTTAATACCTAGAATGTTTTCCTCTCAAATTTCTGAGTTATCTGCCGTAAAAGCATCTGATGAAAGCGCCGTTCGACGCCGCACGAACTTTCAAAATCTCAGAAAGTTATGAACGCGACAGAGTATCAGCATTTTGGAGAAAATTATCTCGCAGTATCTTTGGGATTTGTCACTTTTGGATGTCATAAAATGAGAAATTGAGCTTCCCAATTTCAGCAGTCAGACATTCAAAGGATTCTAATCATAAGCACCTCTCCTTTCGCTTCATCTCATTTTTGCTAAAGATGGTGCAGTTATTTCCCTCAATCTTCATTTCGAAGCTGAATTTAAAGATATGAGTGAACCTCCATGCCAAAGGCTCCTCACGAGCGTCGCTGGTCAGTTTTCTCCGCTGACAATTTATTTCCTCCAACAAACAGTGAACGCTCTATTCGCCAGTGTTTCCGTTCGCCTCAACTGCTGTTTGCCTTCGATTGAACAGCGCCTGCCATTGAAAAGCACGTCGTTTGAGATGCGTCTGCGTGCGGTGCGTGAGATCGTGAACCACGGTGCTAGCGTGAAATGAAAGCTCGATTGGATGGTTCATTCTGTTCTCCTTGTAGAGTTGCTGAGAGGCGCACTACAAAGGCAGAACATGCCAAGAGGTTATTAGAGTCCACGAAAATAAGCAGTAGGTGCGTAGCCATTTGTGACAGCGGCGCTAAGATAATCACTACTCACCAACACATCACTCACTGTCACTACTTTCCCCTTCTGCATCAGAAACACGTTGCTGCTCTGATCAACCAGGTTAATAGCTCTTTGAAATTTCTTGCACCATTATCAGCCTGAACCATTCTTCTCACTTACTCGCGTAATACTTCCTGCGCTTAATTTCGCCTCAGTTTTTCTGGCCTATCTATAGCTTGTGTTCGCAGGTAATGTATGGTCGCAGCTTTTCAGAAAAAGTTTCATTTAGATGATCGGGGCATCACAAGCTCAAATGTAGTCAAGGCGCGCAGGTAAGATTCATTATCACGCTAACAACAGTCATTTCTTCCCGTTATTTCGCCACTGGCCTGCACATTGAGCTCTTCACATTACGACACTCCGTTTGTGTTGCGCTTAAACGTTTAATTACGTGGAAGGCTATCACAATTGAACAGGCGGCCAGACGTTGCTAAGCCGATGTTGCCATGTTCTTCTTCTTCTCTCTGCCTCGATTTGATCGAATTATATTTGCGTTCCATCTTCAAAGAACATGCATCATCTCGATCTGAGCCACGCCAGACCACTCACCAGACTTCGTGTTCGGATTAAGAACAAGATCGATGTTATCATTACGCCTTCACGGGCACCGAGCCAGCGCATTTCTGACTTCCATTGTTTCTACGAGACAGATTTGCGCGCCTATTAGGCAGCGGTGGTCCTCATTGATATGCAGTGTCTTTGCATTGAACAAAATAATGACGTCAGCCTGATTCACAGATGGTGCTTATGTAATCTCGTTAAATACGCCAAAGCCGATTACACAACGAGTCCGCCCGAAGACTTCGGGAAGGGGGTTGTTGCCGACGTCGCCTTCTCGAACTTCTGTTAAGGTGACAATGCAGTCAGATTTCATGGGAAAATTTCGCCGTTACTCAAATCATTGCGGGCCAGCGTCACCAGTGCTTCAGCAAGAGCCCGGGCCATGTAAATGTTTTCAGAATCTCGCAGTGTTGATTATAAAGTTTATATTGCCCCGGGTTTTACATCCAAGAAATGTTCCGCATCACGTCTTCCTCGCAAAAGGAGTTAGCGCGTTGCCGCTCATTAGCGGTCACTGCTTCATCTGCATTCAACAACAAGTGCCTATTGTCATATTTGTGTTATTTGGTTTCGTTCCAAAATTTATGCTACTGTATTTTACAGCATTATTGGCATATACTCAAACTCCAAAGTTTTTTCTTGCCGATTACAATTCGAAATATATGTTATCGCTTGAATTGGATCGTGCGACAGTAAAGAAATTGTTATAAAAAAGCTTCAATGCTGAATTCATGTAGACGTGTTGTCGTTTCAATAAAAATAATAAGCAACACAATCCTTAACGTAAGACAAGATTAGCACAGGGGATTGATAAAAATATATTAGAAAATAGTTTCCTAAAATTACAGTTTACTGCATGGTTTACTGTAATAATGCTGTTTTGGTTATCATAAGAAACAATTAAGAAAAAGGCAGTAAATAACACAAAAATGTATATTATTATATTACATTATATTTTTTAGGTTTATGAATTTGGTAATCAAACTTTTGAGTTATTGGAACAGCATTGAGCATTGCTTACTCTAATAAGGCCTTATTACTAAACTTGGCCACTAGAATTAATACACACTATTTTGTGATTTCTGGGACATAAAATTGTTACGATGGTAGTTAATAATTTATTTTGTACAGATTTATATCATCGCCTGACAAGTTTTCATTCATGCATGAGTTTCACAGATTTTCTTGTAGCCTCAACCAAAATGAAGTCCTTAGCACGCACACACACCAAAAATGCATTTCATTACTACAGAATTTCCCTGAACACATTCATGGAACATGATATTTCGAACATGCTAAAGATAAATCATCAGTTTCTGTCGCCACAGCAGTTCGTTGGCCGTTAAATATAGCCGCGTTACCATGGCCGTTACGTTTGTGCCCAGCATTCGATGCGTGTGTGCCGTTGCCTGTGCGTTTTCTTTTACGAAGAGTTTCTGCCTATCTTCGCCTTCTTCCTGCGGCCGGCTTGTGCCAGCCGCCTGGTGTGTTACTCGAGGAAGTTTACAGGCCTTGAAACAGACGCCCGTATTTGTTTTGAAAGTTTTCCAAATAGTTGTACTTTCATCTCCGATCCATTTCTTATTCAGTTGCCAAATGTTCTTTTATATCACCGCAAAATACGAGAACAAGAACAAAGAGTATAGTGTCTCATTACACTACGTTTGGAAGATTTGAAATAGCAACTAAACTTGGGAGAGAGAGGGAAAATGCAAAAGCAAAGCAGCAGTTCCAGCAGCCTGTTCAGGTTAGTGTCATGGGTGTAATGTCATCGCACGGGGAACATTAGATCAGTCTGGCTGCTTCAGTCTCGCAGAGAAAAGCAGAGCAGAAAGATATCATATAAAAGCAAAGCGGAGAGCTTCCTCAGAGGTTCGTTAGAGAGGTGGAGTATCTGACATCATGCTTAGGGTTCTTGGCACGTAACGCCCTTGTCATAGCGTTACATGCCGCGGAGGCCCTAAAAGCACTTGATGCTCGGATGCCTATACTTCCAACACTCTCTAACAGGCCTCTTGAGGAATACTCCGCCGCTTTATATGAATGTCACCTCTGCTCATGCTTTTTTTCCCGATGACTCAAAGCAGCCAGAACAGCTCCACGTTCCCGTACAAGTGACATTACACCCGCTGATACTGTATTCGAACTCCTCCAGGCTGCTGGAACTGCTGCCTTTACTTTTTCCTCTCCAAGCTTCTAAGCTCTATATTTCAAATCTTCCAAAAGTGGTGGTAGGTAGATTTAGAGACATATGCCTTTGTTTTGTTCAACATTTCTTTGCGGTGAGTCAAAGAACTTCATTGTATTGAATAAGAAAAATAGATCAGAGATAAAGCACAACCATTTGGAAAACTTTCAAAAACTAAAAAGAAACACAGGCCTGTTTCCAAAACCCAGTGCCTCCCTCAGTGCTTACACAGGCAGCTGCTTTCTCAGCTTCAAGCCTTAAAGAGGCAAGTGATAGGCAGAAACTCTTCAAGTAAAAAGCACACAAGAAACAGCAGCACATACACATCAGATGCTGGAGCACAACATAACAGCCATATGGCATGGCTATATTTATAACAGACTCACTGTATGTGACAAAACTATTGATTTATCTTTTAGTATATTCAGTAAATATCATGTTCCATGAATGTATTCAGAAATTTCACTGTGAAATATTAAAAATACATTTTTGGTTAGTAATGTATTGCTATGACTTATCGGACAATTTTAAAAGTCACAATGAACCATGCAAGGAATGAAAGTTTATCCAGACGTATGTATAAATCTGTAAGCAAAATCAATAATGTACTATCAAGGAATGGTCTTGGTGGTCTGTGAGTCACAAAACAGTTATTAAACATTAATTTAATTATTAGGTTTTGTAGTAAACTGACTAGCATTAAATTGTAAAGTAATGCTTATTATGTATCTCCAGTAGCTCAAAAGTTTTGATTACTAAGGAGTCTATAACCTAAAAAAATATAATGTAATATAATAATATACATTTTTATTATTTATTTACTGGCAGAATGATTTGAGTTTTCTTAATTTGTTTTCTTAAGATAAATCTAAAAGTTGCATTTATTTATAGTAAATACATACAGTAAAACTGTAATTTTGGGAAACTATTTAATATATATTTTTATCAGTCCTATGTGACTCAAAAACGCCTTATTATTTACGTTAAAAGAGCTGTGTTGCTTATTATTTTGTGAAACACACACATCTACAGATTCTAGCATTGAAACTTCTTTATAACACCCCCTTTACTGTCACTTTGATCAATCTCCAAAACGGTGCAGTATATATTCCAGATTAAGGAAATCAGCTAAGAAAAACTTTGAAACAAGAATGTGCCATTAATGCCTTAAAATACAGTTTTCAACAGGTAGCTCCTAGGTTTTGGAACAGAGCCAAATAAATACAAATATAACAATAGGCACTTGTTGTTTGATGCAGACTGGCTATGACTGCCATTGAAACGACTCTGCACTCATCCTTTCTGGAGTAAGACGGAGTACGGAAATACTTTGGATCTTAAAACCCAGGCAAATTATCGCGCGCATACAATCCAACACACCGAGTTCCGGGGGCTATCATATAAAAGCGGCCTTATGTAAAGCACTGAGCTAGCAATCTAAATGATTTAGTGCTTAAGTTTTCCATGTAAACTAAATTCACCGCATTGCATAGCAAGGGCCCGGGAGAGATGCTAATAGCAGCCCCCTCCAGAGTCTCGGTTTAGCCTGAACGCCGCCAATACGACGGGCGCGACAGCGATGACCCATAAGTCATCTGCAAATCAGGCTGGAGGTCTATTTGGCCTGACGGTGTAAAAGACACTGCATATCAGCGAGGACTACCACTGCTTAACAAATGAGGCGTGATCAAATCTGTCTCTGCCAGAGAACGAGCGACCCGAAAGTATGCACTGGCTCGGATTTGCACTCAAGAGGTGGGTATGTGTCTTGGTACATCCTGTCTTGATTCTTAATTGACACAAGGGTCTGAATTGAGTGGCTGGGCAGCGTGAAGCAAAGATCAGATGATTATGTTCTTTTGGAAATGGAAATACAAATGTAATCTAGCCAAATCAAAGGCTAGGAGAAAGAAAGAAAAAAAGAACATACAGCATCCTAGCACGTGATCTGCTTACTTGTTCCACCCTGTGTGCGCCCATAATTAAACATTTGAAAAGCAAATACAAAAACAGGCGAAAGACTGGCGTGGAAACTCAATATGGTAATGACGAAGGCAGAGTGCTTGAGCTGTTGTTAGCGTTAGATAACTGAATCTTACCGCACGCGAGCACGTTTGAGCTTCTGACGGTGCTCCCGTCATCCTCTAAATGGGCTTTTACGAGGAAAACACTTACTCATGGCTATTGTATACACGAACACAAGCACATAGATGGATGTATAAAATAGGCGGGGGTTAGAAAGCAAGGGAGTAAAAGCCACACACGGAGAGGGTAGGCGAGAAAGAGGACGTGGAGCAGGTGATGAAGGCACTGCAAGGAGCGACACCTGGTTGACTGGGGAGGCTGGCAGGATTGGTGCAGGAGGAAGTGGTGTGGTGGTGGGTGGTGTTGGTGGTGGTGATTGTCTTAGCGCTGGGGCTGTCCTGGGCGGCTGTGTACTTTTCTGCTTATTTTTCGTGGACTCCTGTGCTGAGCTTGGCATGTTTACTGCCTTTGTAGTGCGCCTGGCTTGGCTCTCATAAAAGGAGAATGGAACGCATCCAATCAGCTCTTATTTCTCACACTCAGCATCTACCATCAAGTGGACTGCAATCTCACACACACACAGACACACATCTCAAACAAAACAATAGCAGGCAATTGTCTCCAACTTGAGGTAATCTATGAGATTGAGATTTAACAACTTTCCTGAGCCATCTAAATAGAGCCTTGACACTGCTCTGTTTGGAGGAAATCGATTATCAACGGAGAGTAAACTAATACTGCACTCCATTGAGGCTCTCGAATGGAGAGTTCACTGCATCTTTAGTCTAACTCAAGTGAAGATTTAAGGGGAAATGACTAATTTGCACTTAAAAACAGCAAGATGGACAGAAAGAGAGAGAGAGAGGCTTATGGAGGGATTTCAGGACCTTTTGAACATCTGATCATATGAATTAGGAGCCCACTTCATTTTATGGGATATCAAAGTGACAAAATCCCAAAAGACTGCAGATGGATTTTCTCTCCAAATGCTGATACTCTGTCACGCCTACTAACTGCAAGTTTATGGATTTCTGATATGCCGGGAAAATTCAGAGACAGCACTGCTCATGGATGCTTTACAGATTATCCAAAGTTTGGGGGTATTCTAGGTGTTAAAATGGCAATTTGTGGAATAGAACACTTGAGTATTAATTACTGTCCTTTAGTAACGTATCAAACATTTAAAGAATATTTTCTACTTATAAATCACACAGGAAAAAGTTAAGCTGTGTAAGAGCCAAGCCATACTGGACAGAGGCTAGTTCTTAAGCAACAACGAATGATTATTTTTTGTGTGTGTATATATGTATATATATATATACATACAAACACATTATTATTATATATATATGTGTATACACATATACATATATACACACATACACATACACACACAATATTACTGTACATGTATGTATATATACACATACATGCATGTTTGTTGTATTTTTAAATATTTACATTATAAAATCTAATAAAATATACATTAAAAATATTCCCAGCTAATATCGCCATGATATTTATTCTGTAATTATGCTTTTAAATAATAAAATGTACTGGTGCCACAGTCAGTCTAGTCACACAATGAATAATACATTTAGGGACTCGATTTATAAGTTGAGTGATTCTAGAGCAGTACTGGATGTGCTCCCATTGGAAAGAAATATATTAATTTGACTAGTTAATACATATACATTTGATTCTCAAATAAATTACGCAAACAGATAGACAAAAGAATATCTATAACAAAGCATGCGCCAATAAGTATGCTTAAAGTAGATTAAAGAGGGGCCAAAGTTTTTTGTTTTTTTGCTTTCTTTCTATTGCAAAGACAAAATGGCTGCAGTTCATTTGTGATTTTGTGAATGTGTTTTGAACCATCTGAGCCAGAGCTGGAAAAACATGAAATATGATAAGATAGAAGAAAGAGAGAGACAGACTGCGAAAATGAGGGGTGCGAATGTCCATTTGACTCAACAGTACAGATTGTTTGTCATGACAGGCATGAGAGTCGTGTAATGACACACGTGGACGCTGCTGCAGACAGACAGGAGAATGATGTGGACGTACCCAAGCGCTTTCATCTTCTGCACTGTGCAAATGTTAGCAGCTCCTGTGACCTGGATTGGCGCACCTTGACATTTATAAAACTGACTTTCTCCAAAGTAAGGTGTGTGTGTCCATTTTAACATTTACAAAACATTCACACTCTGACTGTACTCAGTTTTTATAACATCAAGTGTCTCCAGAGTAGTTCTAGCAATCACAGGGCCTCATTCATGAACACGAAAGCAGCAATAAATTTCTCGGTAAATTATTTGAAACTACAATGGATTACCAACCAGTTCACGTTTTCACAAATTAAAGGGAACGCACAAATTAAATTCTCATCATCATTTGATCATGGCTATCTAGGACTGTTTGCATTCCTTTCTTCTTCAAAGCACAAAAATTATATTCTGAATGATGCAAATTCAAAATACATTGGAAGAAACACAGCATTTTTTAAATATCTTTGTATTCCACAAAAAAAAATAACAACAAAAGAAGTCAGCAAATAAAATGTGGGAAATTCACACTTTGAAAAGAAGAAAAAGATATCTGAATTGGGAATCAGTTTGATTAAAAATAAATTAAAATAAAATAAGGATTTAAATTAAAACAGACTTTCCATCTAAAAAGTTTGGGGTTTATTTGTTTTGTTTTAATTTAAGTTTTTAACAAGCCTTTTAAACCTGCTAGAATTTGTTTAATTAAAAAGTAAAACATTACATTGTGTAATACTACAAATAAAACAGTTTTCTATATGTATTTTTAAAATGTAATTTATTCCTGATAGTAAAGCTGATTTGTGTATCTGAGAATCATTTTTAATTATTATATATCTGCTTAATATTTATGGCAGAAACTATACAAATTTATGTGAATATCTAACAACGCCTTCCGTAGAAATCTATTCTGTCTGCTTCATGATATATTCAACGAGTATATGGCATCTCCAGTGAAATAGTCAGACATATATACACTTTATTAATAGCTATGTTAAAAAAATGTCTTCTTTATGTATAAGAGCAGGACATGAACGAGCAAACAAAAAGGCTTGTATGTAATATAAGCATCAGTAAGCCTTTCTGGGCTGATATTCTCCAAATAGGAGCTGCCAGCAATATCAGCATTACCTTACAGCTGTCTGTGTTTCCTCCTGCTCAGCGCCATGGATTGCAAAGATACTCAAGCCAAAGATATACACTCCTACACATTGTAACAGCTTGTTGTATGAAGTAATACAGTTGATCTTGTTTGTAGAGTCACTTTCATGCATACATGCTTTGTCTTTGTGCTTTTTCTACAGGCTGGCTGATGGCCAAATAGACTGCCCTAGATGTAGTATCACTGTCAGAAACAGATTGCTTTATCGGCTGTAGGTTTTTGTGTGTAAGGTTTGATCCTACTTCAATGTGTCTCAGTATAAAAGC
Organism: Puntigrus tetrazona; assembly: GCF_018831695.1. Taxonomy (NCBI): domain Eukaryota; kingdom Metazoa; phylum Chordata; class Actinopteri; order Cypriniformes; family Cyprinidae; genus Puntigrus; species Puntigrus tetrazona. The sequence continues at coordinate 21,057,332 of NC_056707.1, read as the reverse complement.
ATCTTGTATACTTTTTCTCTATGTTAAAATACGGGACAGACTATATGTGTAGAAATGCTCTATAATAAAAAAAGCTTAATTGAATCGGGCCTCATTTGTAGTAGACTACCTGCAGATGGTTGTACAGGTTTTGTTTATATATGGTTTCATGTTGATATTGTTCAGTTTTAAACATATATACAGCTGTGGTCGTATAAAATAAATTTAGTCTGAAACTGATAAATTTCCAAACGATTCACTAATTATAAATACAAGCATTATTAGTAACCGCTAAGTTGTTTTTCCGAGGCCACAGGTCCCTGCTTACAAAAACCTCACAAACTCCCCACCCACAAAGTCACAATAGTAAATCATGTGACATACTCTTTCCCTCTACTCAGCCTTTAAACACTTTACACAACTCAGCTTTGATGAAAACAAAAAAATGTGATATGCCAAAGCCTGACGACAGCCAATCACCTCACTCTCTTATCCCAGAGCCATAAAAGTGTTTAGTAAAATGCATTTCTCATTTAAAAATAACAACTTCTTTCAGCCTCAATACAAAGACTTTTAATAGGTATGCCTTGATCTAAACTCACTGCAATCTATCCTCCATAAAACCTTTTTAAGGCAAGAAATTAGCTGTGTTTTCTAACTAGGACAGGAATGTGAGGTATTGAATTGATTTCACCCCAATAATCATTATTGATCTGCTTAGTCATTTTAAACACAAAAGAGGATGGTCAAAGCAAGGCTTACTACATTTGTTATATATAACGACGCTGGGCTCTAGATAAAAAAATCACAGGGAAAACTCAGACATTAAGTGCATTTTAACTGTAGTATGTTAAATTCAATGGAGCTGATCTAAGATATTCACAAGAAGTTCAAAGACTTCTGCAGATCTAAATGCATTGAAACATCTTATCTGTTTTTTCTTATCTCTCACATGCAAGCGCACCTGGTATTAAGATCTGTCTCTGCAGTATCCAATCACGCAGCATTCATCCGAGAAACATCTACAAATGGTTTCAAACTGAGGTATTGGTGCGGGAGAAACCCTATAATCTGGCAGGTATTCTGGGCCTAGATAAGATAGCAACTAGTGATTAATCGGATTAATAGATCCAAAATAAAAAGCATTTGTTTATATGTGTGTGTAAACTGTGCATATATAGTGTATATATATATATATATAAAGAGACGATATATTTCCTGATAGTATTTACAGTCCTGTATATTTTATGTTATGTTACGCTTTTGTTTATATATGTGTGTATTGTGTATGGCATTTATACAACAATTATTTTCTACTACTTACTACTATTCAAAAATAGCTTATATATTTAGATTTATCTCCATGTCTCTGTCTGAATACTTATTCTGATTGACATGGTATGTACTAAAATCATTTAATGGCAGGTAGTTCAAGTCTGATACATACAAACTGTTTGCCCTAATGGCAGGACCGGCAAAATACACAAGTTTTACTCTCTTCCGATTGGGCCATTGTACTGCAAGGTGCTGCTAGTTTTAACTTATCTACAACTTGGCAAATGGACTACATGAAATACATGTGTATAATTAATCACTGAATGCACTTGAGGAGGTAACTACCCTCTCGATTTCATGCATTCCAGTCACATGATCCCTTCAGAAATCGCTCTTGGTAATACAAATATGGAAATGCTAAAATTTGTGGTATGTCTGCAATTAATTATACCAGGTGCTACTAGGATACATTTGAGACTAGGATTCTTATGCCAAAGGCAACATTTAGCTTGCACTGCAGCTCAACAGAGACACGTGGTTATGGGGGTGGCGGTTGTAATGACAACAGCATGCATAAGAGGACTAAGTGTGCTTTTGAATGAGATGTGCTGCTATCTTGCCATAATGGCAATGCCTCATAAGGGCCAGAGGTCTCTGGAGGAAGCCACCACTTCCACCACGTCACATCACAGGACGCACGCCTTCAGACTGTAATCTCAAATGAAATACTGGGCTTCTGTTACGCTGAGTACAAATGGAGATAAAGAGCCTATTTACAGGATATGAAACTCTAAGAGCGTCAAACCATTTTTCTTGGCCTTTAATGCAGGCTTCAAAAGAACATACAACCTTCGAAATACACCTTGCAAAGGGGTGGGAAAAAAACATGCAGACAATGTAATGTGAACTGAAAGATAAAGCTAGGTAATAAAAAGGATCATAAAGAAGCCTTATGATTGTAAAAGGCAGTACGTAGTGCTGAATATAAAGGCGATTTTCCCACATTCTAAGAGAGTTTATTCAGGCTACATCTGTGAACTGTATTTTAAATAGCTAAACAGAGGGCCAGATTCTGGAGTTAAAATACAGTCAAAACACTATATCAACCAAACAATTTATAGAATTGTTAGCTGCTCAGGCTCTGGTCAAGTGTGGTTTATAGCATTAAAAACTTGCATTCTATGCAGAAAATGGGAGCTGTCACTAGTCTGTGGAAAGCTATATAAAGAAATGCTGAATACATTAATGTAATACACTTTATATGAGGCATTTCCTAGAGGCTGGAGTTGAAATCACAAACTCGCACGGGTCATCAACACTAAATCATGGCGGGTTTGAAACAGTTAAATAATCAGAATACACGCCTGGCAAAAGTTTGAAATACAATGGACATAAATGGCATTTAAGGTTTGGCTTTTGTATGCTACTGATCTGGGCCACACTAGTGCTAATCTATGACTTGGGAACATGCATGGTGGAGTGCAATCATTTATACACATTAGCCTAAACAGCAGTGGCAGGATGTCTACTACAAGCTACATCCGATGCCTGATGATGGAGTTAAAGTACCCTCGTGACAGTAGTTGCATTGTATGATCTACTTAAAAGTCTCTCAAACACATGATACAGTAAAACTGAAATATTAATACACTTCAAATAAATAAGACAAATATGTACATTTTCTATTTTAAAATGTAAATGTATTCCTGTGATGCAAAGTCAACTTACAACGTTAGTCCAGTCTTAGATGGTCATACGAACTTTCCCAAACTATCGGTATATATGCCATTTGGTGCCTACAAACATTTCTTATTATTTTATTTTCAGGAATGTTTGATGAAAGTGCATAGGATGCAATGATCTAAAGTTTAAATTTGAAATAAAAATATCTACCCAAACATCTGCAACAACGCTTAGCAGATCCACAAAGCAGCAACCTGGCAACCGCCAGGAATGCCAGAAATGATAAAAGAAACAAATCTAGCAATTTTTCAAACCTTCGAATAAGGCAAGCACTATTCAAATTTGATTAAAAAGCATTTTGATTACATGTATAATCAAATTAGATTATATACGTCACACGCAGAAAAATTTAAACACAAATTTCAAAGAAAAGTTCACAAATGAACTACGAATATGGATTGTAGTTTTGGTGTGTCCAAATGAATCTGAATATCATTTCCAAACATTCTCACAGTGGTGTAAAATAACAAAACTAAGCAGAGAGAGGGAAATATCACACCCTATTTATCTCATCTGTTTGCGGTGTATTTCTCACCGAAATGCCCATTAGATAATCTCCACAGCAGCACACTTGGACCATTATGGAAACAAAACCACTGAGTGGAACTTACTGCTTCCTCAAAACTCCATTAGAGCTTGGCTGAGGATGTGCTCAACCTTGTCACAAACGTTTTTCCTCTGGCAACAGGATTGACGACACAGGAGTCTAAAGCATGCACTAACATGGGATTAAATTACATCGCAGGACTGTGGCAAAACGAAGAGGCGTTGAGCCTTAATAAACCATGGGTGTGCTTTGTAGCTCCAGAGGCTTATGTAATAATCTACATGAGCTGTTTTATGACCGAGCATACGCCATTACCTTGCTCTGTGTATAACATTTACTAATCTCTGCTCCTCGGAACAGAAATGGCAACGCGCAGCGCCTACTAAACATGCATCTTCAGACCCGCAGAGAACGTGGCTGCAACACGGGACACGGGCTGATCTGGCCCTGACACGCCAACCAGACCATCACCCACTCTACAAGATGTGCTGGATCAGCCTGGGCAGATGAGCATCCCAGGAGCACGGAGAGCAGGAGAGACAGCTCTATCGGGTGGAGATCACAACGTGGCAACACATGCACCTGCACTAGTAGCATCAAAGAGTGCTCACACTGGGGAAATATCCGCTGACACTTCTGTTCGCCTCCCACGCTAGCTCAGATACGCCGCTTAATCTTTAAAAGCATTGTTCAAATGTGGGAGACTGCAGAGTGGAAACTGGTTTTAAATTATCCCAAGAAGAGCCATTCACTCTCCGCTTTATTGTGTACTTGTTTGGAGGAGAGAGAGAGAGCGAGGGGAAGACGGCAAGAGGAAGCTGAGACGAAAGCACCCTCCAGCAGTCGCCTAACTCCAAAAGCACGCTTGGCCGCATGGAAAACGCTGGTTTCAAACCCGATAGCAACTGGCTAAATTATGCACCGCGAGAGGGAATAATACAGCCGGCTGGGACACCCAGCAAGTCACTCTGCACTGAGACAACAGGACCACAGCCTGCCTTTGCTCAGAAGTCCAAAGGGGCTCCTGGTTCCTGTGCTGCATTCCTGCCTGTTTGTCATGATAAGATGGAAAAGACCTGGAGGAGACAAAACAGATGCACAATGGTTCCCAAGGCCTGTTTTCCACTCCGGAGAGAAACCTTCACCACTGCCGCAGTGGAGCCCTCCGTCAGCCAGGGCTTATTGCCACCCCAGCTATCTATCTTAAAATTAAATGGCTTAATCAATGCCAAGACAGAGTGGAAACAACATACAGTACAGTAAGTAATTACCTCTCTCCCATAGAGTAATACTCATAACACAAGCTCTGCCAGAGAACTCATGCAGAACTCCTACACCTGTATGCGCACTCACTAACACAACGGTACTGTTTGAGCAACTGGGATTTTACCGCTCTGCAGTGAGGTAAACAATGCTACATTTTATTTGGTGACATTATGTGCAAGGAAAATCTATTATAGATTACAAAAAGCCTAGGATATCATAAACAGCAGCTGAGTGACAAACCAATACACACATACTATACATATATAGCGGTGTTTAAATGATTAGAATATTAGTATTTTCTACTTTAGACAAAAATGGTTTAAGTGTAAGTTATTTCACCTTCATACGGGTACAGATCATTGCTGTCTACCTCACAAAATACATCCTACTGTACTTAATGTCAAATCAATGGTTGCTCATGAAAACTGATATTTCCTAAGTAAAAACACATTACATACCAGAAGACAGAAATAAACTTGACCAGGAAACCATTCTTTTAGCCAAGTGAAAATAGTAGTGTTCTAACTATTTGTGCCTAGTGTTTTTATAATTTAGTAATAATAATTTGTTTGTTTTGGCCAATACTGTACGTATACGCGTTTGTATAATTTACTCACACACACCTACACCTCTCACACACACAACCAAATAAACATGGATTTAGGAGGAATTGAATAAATGAGTCATTCTAAGATTCATCAAAAGAGCCCTTCAAAAGAGCTGTGCTAACTACGAAGCAGACTACAATGTTGGATAAAATGTGTTGTGAATCAGAAATGGTAAGGCAAATTCAAAACATAAGGTTTTGGGCTAAAGTATTCTCATGCACTCTCTCAGTCTTACTTTCGCTTTCACTTTAACTGCAAGTCAGTAAAACAGAGTTCTGAAAACGAATGAATAGAATTTGCCTCCGCAAATCTTACTACCACAACCTACAGGCTGGAACTGAATAACATCTAACAAATCTTTCAAATTGTTTTCAAATCTGAAATGAGGTCAAGCCAATTAATAATTTGAGATTAAGGAACTGTTTAGAATGTCATTTCAATTCATGAAATTATTTGATCAATTGAAATTTATTTGAAACAGACTTCTTTCAAATCAATTTCAAAAACGTACAATTTGTATCCATCTACAACTGATGATCATTTGTATTTCCCCTAAAATCTTGCTTTATTCTGTGAGCCAGGAATCAAGCAGTTATTAAAACTAAACATTTTGAAACCCGATTACATTTTTTGTTTTACTAAAAATTAAAATGGTTCTGAGAAATGATCCTTGATTCTCAACACTAAAAACATATGCTTTGTATATTCAATCAACAAAGAAAAAATGTATTTTAGTACAAAGATTGTGTACCTGTGCTTAATTAAGTGTACTTATGGACCTGGGATTACAATCAACACAGGTAAAGGAAGAGAACGAGACCGCCAAAAACAGCAACACAACATAATAATCGACGAATGAAACTATTCAAATGGGATCCAGCATGCATCTCTAGTTAAAATGGCTGAGAAGTGTTCATTAAAAGCTGGCTGAGGGAACTGGCAGCATCAATGCTCAAAAATCACCATACACAGCGCACTTACCTTGTTTTGTATGATTAATGAAGAGTTGCCATACTGTGGAATTCCCAAACGCTGTACTGGGGCTAGTTTGAATCAGGCCATCAGCAGAGGAAACATATGTGCACTAGCACAGCCACTTTTATGCAAGCAGAACTGAACGCGGGCACTGTTTCTTCTGGCATTTGGTGAGAAAAGGGTACACTGGAAGGAGATGCAGCACATGCACATATCAAAGACAAACATTTATACGTCTCATATAAAACACACAATAATGGGATAACCAGTGAAAAGTTTGTTTTGTACTACATCTGAATTAAAGGAGCTGACAGATGCTGCAAGAAATAACTTGCTTTTTCTTGGGAGGAAATGGAGACCTAAAGGTGTGTTGATTACTGCTTTCTGGACAGGGTCCATCCAAGATAAGAGCAGAGGAACACTTGAGGGTGCTTTCTCACACCCAGAGATTCCAAGTGGATCAGAGTCTGTTTGTTGTCAGGTTTGAACTGTTTATTGAGGGGTTTTCTGGGCTGAGTGCACTCAAAATGTCTAGCGCAACTGCTATAACTGTCTAATTTGTGATGTGGAAACTACTAATGATGCTAATTTCTTGCATCTTCATGCTCCTGTCACAGTTAATCGTGATAAAAGCATTTTCATAAATCAAACTATGAGAAGGTTTCCTGACGAAATGAAGGTTTAAGTCATCATGTTATATGCCATTATTCATAAAATATGAATAATCTGATCATAAAGTGACAGCTAATACATTTATAAATGTCAAATTGTCAACAAATGCTGTTCTTTCAAATTCCTATTTATCAAAGAATCTGTAAGAATCTACAGATTTCACTTCTGTAGTTTCCGTATTTATAATAATTGTATTCTTAAGGCATTGAATGGAATGTACAATGCGTTATAAATAACCTTATAATGTGCTAGAAATATCCTATGTACGGTAAAATGTGATTATACTATTATAATTTAAGTAGATCTGTGATTATAACTTCAAGAGTATGAATATTTATAACACCTCATGAACACTATATTAAATCTATTTCATTTATAATAGACTATTTCATATCTTGATATGTTTATTAAAGATTTACACATTACCTTACAACTTGAGTTTTTCCTGTGAGGCTAATATTGAGGCTAAGGTAGCTATCTAGTACTTTCAATCTGAAAAAAACAGATGATAAATATATTATATGTTATTTATAATGCATTACTATATCTAGCCATAACGCTTAAGAATACTTTACAATGTATTATAAATACAGAAATTGTTACCCTAATCCTTTTCAAACAAACTGAGCATATTAGAATGACTGGAATCATGTGATACCCAAGATTGAAGAATTACTGATTAAAACATAAACTGAAATAAAATTCACATTTTAAAAATATATTAAAACAGAAAGTCTTGTTACATTGCAATAATATTTTGTACATTGTTGTTTACTGTATTTAATCAAATAAACGCAGCTCTCAGGAGCATACAATGTTTGTTGCATTTATAAGGATTTGGGTAAGTTCTAAAAGCCTGTTTCAGGAATTTCACATTATTAAATATGTTACGGGGTGGTAAGCACTTTAAGAGGCACTAATGTGTCTGGACTCCTGACACTACAAAACTACAGGGTTAAAGTTGCAATTTATATATATATATATATATATATATATATATATATATATATATATATAAAAATCTGAAAGCTGAATAAATATATTTAAATTGATTTGTACAATAATTGAGATAAAACTATTTTGAAATCTAATCTGAGGGTACAAAATAAATAAAATAAATACAAAATATCCTAATGGAGGTCTTAATATCCTGATTTTTGCTAAAAATATACTCCACATTAATGACTGGATTTCCAGGGTCACATATGCCTCTATTTGTGTACCACATGTACCTTAAGATACTACATCACTCAACTGGGGGTAAATATGATAAATAATTCTGACTTACTAGAATAAGATCCTGCAATATATAGGGAGCGAATGACAGTACAAACTAACCCAAATCAAACATAAAGTGTGACAAAAGATTTGTATCAGAATCGGCAGAAAAACATTCCACCTTGCAAACTTAAAGATTCTAATTTGTAGTCCAAGTCAACCGAGTAGTCGAGGCTGAAAGCAGCTTTGAGATCCCATCTCTGCCTCAACAGCTGCCCCATTGCAATACATTGTCAGGATGCTGGCGCCTGGGTTCTGTGCACGAGGAAGGTTTGGTGGTAAATCAAAGTGACAAAAACATGAATGTAAATGGTAAGCTGGCTTCTTCTTGTCCTGGACACATTACCTAGCGCTGCGTGGGACACAGCTGCTGCTAGTAATCGCAAAGCAGTCGCATTGATGAACGCATCTAAAAGTATCGCTTGCAAAATACGTAAATCAGGATTAAGAAGTAGATGGGAATCGATTAACACGCGGCTCTGCATTAGACGGTCCCACGACTCAACGCTAGGTGAAATGAGCAATGAGGATCCTGCCGCAGGCAAGACAGCTGTTTATCGGTGGGAGAATCAATGGCAGCCCATGGTCCTGGGCTCTACCTATAGAAAGCTGAGATACAATTGATTACTGAACCAAGGAGGATGAAGACAGGAAAGCAAATGCGATCTCGCCACATCAGAACAGGAGAATCCAAGCACCTCTGTGGACCTGATCACTTGCAGCTTCCAGTTCCGCTAGCTAGTTATCCTTCATTCAAGCAAATAAAAATGAAATTCAAGCAAAACAAAAGCTTTTATAAACCTTTTTGGCAAATATGCCTCATTTTCTTCCACTAAATTTTGAATGCCAGTAAATGCGGCAGCAAAATGACACAATAAATACACTCATTATCACATCCAGGAATAGCCTGGCGGGTTTGTCTTTTTAAGATTCACAAGCATGTTTTGAAAATCAAATGAATATTTCATCAATAACTCGATTTCTTTATATAACAAAAGTATCATTCTGTCAGCCTGAACGCATCATAAAAACATCTCAAACAGACTTTTTGATGATCGGAAATACAATTGCAATTATAAGACATTTGAAAAGTAAACATCTGGTTTGTGCCAGAGTGAATGTTTCAATCAAAAACAAGACGAAGTGAGTTACTTAAACTATTTTTGATAGGAAGTCCCTTAAGGCCTGGGCCAAGGCTGTACTTAATGGATCAAAAAAAAAAAAAAAAAAAAAAAAAAAGAAAGAAAAAGCAGCACAATAAAATATTATTGCCTGTTAAACAAATCATGAAATATATTTGTACTTTATTTCTGTCTTGGAAACCTGAATTTAGCAGCCATTACTTTTAGTATTTAGTGCTACAGGATCCCTTCTGAGCTTTTTTGCTAGAAATCATGATATATCTGAATTTAAGGGGATGAATAGAAAGTTAAGTTTTGCATTTATTTCATATATTTTGTAAATACAAATGGAATTAACTCAAGCACTTACTGACTTAAACTTCTGAATAGAAATGGTGGTAAGAAAATGGAGAAAGAGTTACGCTTTTATTGAATAACTAACAACTGTACAGCAGGCAGTGGGTCCTGTTAATTTATATTTATAGATAAAACAATTGACCCAGTAAAAATATACACTACAAACATGCAAATGCCAAATGACATTACAATTACAGCAACGTATAAGCGCCATTCAGTAGTTTCTAACTGTTAGGGGGACACGTTTCCGTTCATATGGTATCCCAAATCTATGCTCATGGATCTGAGAATTTAATGAGACAAGAAAATAAACGGACAAAAATTTAACACAAGCTCTAAAATATGTGCTAAAGAGCCCAACGGATGATGACAGTACTACCCACTGGCTACGCATGAACTCCTGGCACGAGCTGACTTCTCTGAGTTTGCCTGTCATTTAGAACTGCTTCGCACACTCCGCTTACAGCCGCTCTCGGAAGCATTTCAGCCCAGAAAACCCCAGCACATATCTAACTTGTGATCACAACTCTGGCAATATTTTACCTGATTTAAAACAGAGAGTGTCCAGCGCACTTTAGTGAGGAATCGCGTTTAAAGAGGATCGCGGAGATAGAGACGGGATAGAGAGGAGCGTCTGCATGGCGCAGCAGGGAGGCCTGTTCTCACAGCAACACCTCTCTCTCTCTCTCTCTAGCCCTCCTCTCTCCATCTCCAACCAAGCACACACACACACACACACACACACGCCCGTCACCCTGCCTGCCTGCTGATCCTCGATCCCAGGCTGGGATTAGCCCTGAATAACTGATGAGCTTGGGTAAACAGGAGTCAACTCTACACAGCCACCTGTTCATCACTGATAAGAGTTCATATGAACTCAACGCTTAAGTATTTACGATAGTTACCTTTCGGAGCTGAAGGGATTACACCTAAAAGCCTTGGCCTTCATTTAATCAAAATGTTTGAATTTTGCACGAACAGTTACACGCCAGCCGAATGGCGCTCAAGCCTCGCTCGCAGCGTATGGTACTCAAATCACTGAGTACTGGAAACTGAGCAAGTACCGCGCTGTTGGTTTCAGCACTGACAGCCGAGCCCGATACTCCAATCGTGAATTTCGAATGAAAAATACTAAATGAAAATATAAGCACTATATATGTTTCGTAAAGTAGTGCTGTCAAACATTTAATTGCGATTAATCGCATCCAAAATAAAAGTTTTGTTTGTATAATATCTTGCATAATGTGTGTGTGTATATTTATTATTTATATTTACTATCACATGACGCATGCATGTATTTGAAAATGTTACATTTATTTACATGTCTATATTTATATTCATATAATTTATATTAGAAATAAATATTAAAAATAGCATTTCTGAATACATATACATTTTGTGTGTGTTATATATACACACACAATAAATATACACAGTCACATACACACATTATGTAAACAACAACTTATTTGAATGGAATTAATCATTGATAATACAAAGAAATGCTTCAAATAAATACAAATAAAGACTGCTTTATTTATCATTCACAAAAAAAAAGGTAAAACTATGCTTGCACTACAAACCAGTGTGTTCATGGCCAGATAATACATTTTTATGCCCAGAAGAAGATGGATACCATTAACAAAAAAACAAACATTTATTTTTTTCATAACATTTTGTCATGCTACAAAGATCAAATTAAGCCATCAATGACTGTTCACTTCTGTTAAGTCAGATTGCTATGGGCTATTATGAGTTTGCATAAACCGGACCTCCTATTTTGCTGATGCGATGTATCTGGGATAAAGAAAGCCATCCTCTCTATTTGAATAGAGGACACTAAGTGGTCAGAAGAGCCGTCCATTCATGACCTCTACAAGTGGTCACTAATGCCAGTTCTCACCACTCCATCAACTCTACAAAACCGCACTTTGAAAATGCCCCTACCACCCCTAACCATCCTGTTTTTAAAGAATCAAGTCCATAGATGTCTGTTTGAAAGTTCTCTGACATGCTAACTGTTGTGCATGATGCTGAACAGCTGTGTAATCTGCTAACTAAATTCTCGCTCTCCCACCGCAACAAGCACAGCAGCTATCAGTGCAGTGGAAGTTACCAGGCTAAAGACATAATGACTGTAGGAGATGGAGGGTCAGGTATAAAGATGCAGCTGGTGGGACTGTTATTGTGCTCTTCCTCTGCGATGCGATTTGGGCGCCCTGGCATGTATTAAAACCTGCGCTGCATGAGATGCAAAGCTCAACCCTGTAGGCGCTGAAAGAAATTTGACAGAAGGGGTAAATCTGGAGATGGATGGGCTTATGATGTCTCCTGTGGCAAAATAGCCAGCTCATGAATATTAACTAGTTTAAACTGATAATGCTCAGGTGATTACAGACTCTGAAATATCAACAATGCGATTTTGAATTAAGCGTGACAAACAGGTTTTAAATGTTAAATCATCAAATGCTGTAGAATCACAAATAACATTCCAAAATGCAAATGTAAATAAAGGTCGATAAACCAGCAGTACTGTAAACAATGCGCTAAAGCTGGGTGAGGCTGGTGAGTTTTTCATTTTAAAACTGTGGCTTAAAATTAAAATGATCATCGCTTCACGCTAGCTTTTTTTTTTTTTTTTTAATTCTCGGTTTTACTCGCCATCTGCCTCTGAGTAAAAGGCATTTTTCAAAGTTGTAATGTGATTCACAGGAATAATCATAGCAAAGGTTTTGTTTTAAAATGAAAACGTATTAATGCAAAGCGTTATGCAGCTTTATTACCGATGTTCTAAACATTTACATTTATGACACTATTCCTTGTATTATGTTACTTTCCCGTCAAATTACAAAAAAAAATTATTTGCGTAATATAAGTGGTGTTTCTAATGCAATCGTCATAAATTTAACACCGTTTTCTCTTCTGATCAGTCTTTCAAATTTTTTTTCTTGAAGAAAGAAGTCATAAAAACACTATCGTAGAGTTTTCTTTTACTATTTCCTTAGCAATCATTTTTATTTTATTCTATGTGTGCTCTATCAAGATTAAGCACATCTTGCATAATGCTTTTTTCAGTTATTTGTCTATCAGTTCAAATGTATTCCTGACTCCTCACTCATCAGCTTTTTTTTTTTTTCCAAAAATCATACAAACACAGATGATGATGTCTGTGGCATTGGGAGGAGCTCCATTCATGAGATTTACCTGTCAATCAGGCATTTTAATCACATTAGCTTGAGTGGAAGCGAAGAGCCCTCAGTCACTGTCAGATGAATTACAATTACACTTCCCTGTCATTCACCTCCATTCTGACATAATTAAAAATCCGAAACAAGTAAACAAACATGAAATTCGAGAAGTAATATCATCTAGAAAGAGTCACGCTCAACACAGATCACCCGCAACGTCAAAAGAAAGCAAACCAAGATTAATCAATCGATATAAACATGCAAATCTTATTCAAATCTCACTTCAATCTGTTACCCATGACATTAGTCGAACGGAAAGAAAACGCCCAAGAAGCAAAGTTGTTCATGCTAATGTCCACTCTCGGGGACAACTGACAAAACAACAATCTTTCTTTTCACGTTTCTCTTCCATCATTCTTTCTCTGGCTGTCTCTGAACCTATTTACGGTCTCCCTCAATGATATCTGTAGCTCTGTAATAGCGAGAATATACCTTTGAGTGAGTCGATAGCTGTGACCTTGCCAAGGCCAGAGACCGCCTCTGAAGCACAGAAAGCACAGCAGATGGATAATGTGGTGCTTCTCTTCATGGCTGAGAACACCTGGCTGAGCACAAACCGGCCTCAGTCTGTTGTGACTCTGGCAGCATTGATTTCAGTCACAGAGAGAGAGCCGTGACTATGCGCTCGCTGTAATCACGCTGGGATCCCTGATCGGGCGCAGTGCTCTCAAGCACATAAACACAATCACACTGATGACTAACTCCTCTTTATCCAATGCTAACGCAAACTGCTCCACCGCGGAGATTTATTCGATATATTTCACAAATTAGTCTGATTCCACTTACTGTTGTTATGATTTGTATTCATTACCGTCATGAACTGAGAAATCGGTTCTTATTCACAACTGCTTTCAATCAGTTTGGTTGAGATCCCTTTTCCCTTCAATGTAGACAACAATAAAAAGAAGAATAAGAAATCACATGCAAGTGTACTAGATTGTTTATTCTCTGTGTGTGTGTGTGTGTGTGTGTGTATATGTATATGTGTGTGTATATATATATATATATATATATATATATATATATATACACACACACACACACACACATACATGTAAACACAATTAATCTTCAATCTCAATTTTTTCATAAATGATTCTAACATGTTTATTTGGTGCACTACATAATTTCCTATTAATATCAAAGCAGAAAACAGATGTGATGCTTAATCATTTTTGTGTGAATCATGATACACACATTCTTGGATTCTCTAAACAGGATCGCTCAATAAATGGAAATCACAATTGTAACATAATATAAATAGTATATAATATTAAATATACATATTTAAATAAATATTTTGGTCACTTATTACTAAGTTTATGTGTTCCTTCTGAATAAAAGTAACCATTAAAACATGGTGGTTTTGAATATTTAGTGAAACTTAACCAAATCATTACTAAATTCTTCACGATTCTCATCCCTAGTGTGCATGATGTTGTTATCATCTGCAAGAGGCAGAATGTGTTTTTTTGAGTTCAGTAAGATGGTGGGCTCGTGTTAATAGCAGCTTGGGAGGACTTGCAGGCTTCTCTGCATGTGGAGTGGAGGAAGCACTAATTATACATAAGGACACCTGCTCATGATGTTCCACAAACAGTCAGCTCTGACGGTGTGCCAGGAGAGGCATATGTCAGGGCACACACACTTTACAACTCTTTGTTTTATGACACAATGGCAGCTCTCTTTCCTCTGAATCTCCAGGTTGAGTCATGCCTGTTATGCAGTCCTTTTCAAACCCACTAACTTAAAAATAATCATACGTATGCTGTAATTTAAAGAGAATATATCAAACTGTCAGAAACAAATTTGACTGCTAAATTGAATGTTGGGCAAAATTTTTAGTTTTTTACTTTTAAAAGCTTGTGCTGCTGATTACCTTCCAAAGCGTTATCACTTCCTGAAGATCGATGGCTTTTGTTAGGTGAAGGGATGAAAGATTTACTGCATAAAGCGAAACTGAGGACACCCATATAATTTGGTTATTGGTTAAAATCATTTTAATTCAATTTCAAAAATTTTAATTGTAGAATGAGGCTCAAGCCAAATGCAAAATAATCAGCAATAAGTTGTTTTGAGGTAAGAAAGCTAACACGCTTTCCAAAGACAGGTAAGCCCACGCATACGCATTCACGATGAGCTGCATAGTCGAAATGATCCAACTCGGAAGCATAGATGCTGATTGGAGAGTCACCATGACATGAGTATAAGGGACTGGAAACAAACAGCAGCGCTGATCAAGCGATACCTCCAAAATACCCACAAATCATGCGCATCACTAACTATAATTAGCCTATGCCATTCCTGGAAAGCTCAACAGAGACTACTGTGATTAGTTTCATTAGGAGAAAATAATTCATTTGATGGCCTTGTAGGGAGATGGTATAATTACGCTAATTTTATGTGTGGCGTGATTGCAGCCTGGAGAACCTCTTGATTTGCACCAACAGTCAGCAGTAATTATGACAGCTTTTGCCTTGTTTATTTGTTTATTTTCTGTGCAATCCGTTGGGTGCTGGGCCATAAAAACAGTGCGGTCAACTGCAGACAGATTTACAAATTTGCAGGAAGCATTATATGTTTGTGCGTATACACACACACACACACATACGTATATATAAATACACATTTTATAATGTATGGAAAAAGCACATACTCTGTCTCTCTTCTCTCTCCTTCAGAGACACACAGACATTAACATAACGCTAATGTTTTTAGTGCTACTGACCACTTTATCCGTAACATCAACTAAAAACAATTTGGCTTTTACAAGTGAGATAACAATGGCGCTGTTAGTGAAGAAAATGAACTAAAGCTAACACTTTTTTTTTCTCCAACTCCCCAGAGTCGATAAGTTGAGTTTTACTGTTGAGTTTTGAACAGCCAGAAACCTCTTGTTTGCACAGGAGCGTGTCTTGCAAGCTGGGGACTATTTTCCACATATCACTGCACCTTTAGTGGCCATGGTAAGGCAGCAAACTTCCTAGATTATATAGATCACGTTTTAAATAGGAAAACTTCATTTTTGAACGCGATGCTACTGGTCTAATTGGATTCAATGATCTACGCTAAGCTAAGCATGGATGAAATGGTATCCTAAACGGCTAAATGGATTCCAAAATGGTAAAACTCAATTTATTAACTTAGGGAGTTGGAGAATGAGCCTATTTACAAAAACAATGAAGTGTTCCTTTAAAATTTCACAGTTTTAGCCATACACTTTTGAGAGATGCACAGACTCAAAGGTAATTCCACACACTTTATCTTTTCTCTCTGTCTCTCTCAGACACACACACACACACACACACACACACACACACACACACATAACTTAGTTATTAGTCAATTGGAAATACATTGTAATTTAATTCTGTAATTCGGAACGGCACGCCATCCTTGTGCCACACTGACCCAAGGCTTGGCCTTTACTAACCACTTTAAAGAGCCCTGTCACCTTGAGTCACAGCAGGACGGTGCATTGCGGAAAGTGAGAAGAGTGACAAGAAAGCGAAAGGGACAGAGGGAGAAAGTGAAAAGAAAGAAAAAGAAAGGTTTCAAGGTGCACAATAAAACCACGGCAGTTAAACAAGCCCCAAATTCAGACTGACTTTCTTTCTATTCCAGATCCCATCAGCCGCTCTCTCTGTCTCCCTTCATTGCCATCACTACAGCAGTCTGGGTGTGGAGATAAAAGCACAAATCGATTTTGCTCCCTCTCATTTTGGGGGTTGGATCAGGGGCTTGAATCAATGCGTGAGGGGTCGACACGACTGCAGACATTCTGCCTTTAACTAAACATCTGATATTGCTGCTGTTTTAATATCGTAAAAAAGTAAAACATCATCTCATGTTGAACAGTGGGAGCAAAATGACCAATTTGTCAGCGATGCCTTAATGTCTTGCCTACGGTCTGCTAGGAACGCAGAGAGAGTTTAGGTAAGGATGTTTAAAACAATGATCCAGAAGAGAATTAGGTGAAAAAAATATTGAATTCACCAATTCATGCGTGTTTGCACACTCAAAGGGATTCAAAAGGAGAGGTGAAAGAGAACTCGATCTGGTATTCAGTTTCAGACGCTGCATGAACACCGAACTGAATCTCCCTTTGCACCTTCTTGCATCTGAACGGACACAATTCTGATAAAATACTCATATAATAGTCCTTCTGGTAAAAGTTTTTGAAGCGTATCATTGGACCCGTGCATCAGGGACAGCAGCCTGTCATTAAATGTCATTAATGCTAATCAAGCTTTGAAAAGATGAATATATATGTAATTTATACAGTAAACACTATGCAGTGCTATTTTACACTTAATTATTACATTTCCGTACCCTGAATGCTACCAACCTTATTTTATTTCTAACTTTGTGCTGTTGTAATTATCTATGCTATTTCTTAGTTAGGCTAGTACTTTTATGCTGTGGTATTGAAGAGGACCTTAAAGTATGTCAAATGATAAATGGAAAGCAAAGTTATATTGGGTTTTGTTATTGCTGAACCCAAAAACGATCCCATCTGTGACTTAAACATTGAACCACTAGGGTCAACAATATACTAAATGTATCATATTTGGAATTATCCTCCTGGCAACCAATAATTTTGCAAAAAAAAAAAAACACCTTGCAGTTGACAAAATTCATTTTAGTTCATCCTAGCTGCTAGTGAACACTTACACAACAGTTTGCCACAGTAACATTTTTTTAAAAGAAGTTGAAAGATGAAAGAAGTTTTGAAAGATGACCCACAAGGCTGCACTTATTTCATTAAAACACAATAAAAATGGGAATATTATGAATTATCATTACACGTTACAATAATTGTTTTCTACAACAATATGTTTTAGACATACAATTAAATAGAATCAATTCTTAAGACGTTAAAGCTCTTTCAACATCAGGGCTCGAATCTTGAATGTATTATGATGCTTTAGAAATCAATCAATATTCTGATCTGCTGCTCAACAAACATTTCTTAGAATTCTTTGGTGAACAGAAAGTTCTAAAGACTAGCATTTATCTTTGTAGCCTTATAAATGTCTTCAGCGCCATTTCTGATCAATTTAATGTGACCTTGCTTTTTAAAAAAATTATTAATTTCTTACAGAAAAAAGATTGGTAAAAAATATTCTTACTTTACCTTACTTAGTTGTTTGATGAGGGGCACGTTGCACAACCTGTCCCTGCTGGCATCTGCCTAATTTGGCAAGGTTGTAAATACCTAATCACCGTTTAAACATTAAAAAGCTGGTTTATTTTGCTGTCCTAACTCTGCAGGATTGATTCAGCATTGTTTTTCCCCTGCTATCTGCTAACCTTATGGCTCAATTCTATATTACGCCATCCTAAATAGCCGCTTAGCATAATTATTGAACCCTCTTCCAAAGCGACCACACAAGCTTCAGTTTGTGAAGGACGATATACACCTAACAAAGAGCATTATCCCTCCTCACTCCATGATTTTCAGAGAAGGTTTTAATTCCATCAGTGTCAACACACAGGAACCAGGCCAACATTAAAGGGCAGGTGCCAAGAGCAGGGAGATGAAAGCATGCTTGCTTACCGTATTGAAATTAGGGAACAGGCCGACCGGAGAGGAGCTCTCCACGGGGAAGGTCATGAAAGGCTTCATGTCCAGACCGGACTGCATCATTAGAGAAGGAGTCCGAACCAAAGCGGGGAGCGTGTTGCTATGACAGGAACTTCCTGGAGTGGAAGAAGAGTGGAGAGAGTTAGGACACAAAACTTGCAATGCTTTGGGGATAAAACATCCCTTCTTGCATCCACTCAAGCGTAGATGAGGAAAGCAAGATGAGAGGCATTGGAGAACAGGCATTGATAAGAAGAAACTGGCCAAAGAAGCAGAATACCTTGGTGCTCTGGGGAGGAAGACTGGCACAAAAACAGACTAGTTCTGGTATGCAATGTTCCAAATGTAGTTCATTTACATATGAAAATTCGGTCTTCCTCATTTTTGGGTGAACTATCCCTTTAAAACATCATTTGCATGCACATTATTCGCAGAGAAATAAATCTCACTTCATTTATTCATTATCACTGTATTGATAAAAAAAAGAAATATCTATCTATCTAAAATTTTAAACACTGCCTTGCCAACTTAAGCAATAAAATAAGTAAAACTAAACAGAAAGTTAAAATGACTTAATAAAACGAGTCTCTGTAAAAATGAAAGAGTTCAAAATATTGATACTGAATTTTGGAATACTAGAGTCCTTTTTCTTCAACAAAGGGGTGGTGTGACATAGGATAATGATCTTAGCTTGAACTCTGATGGTCTAAGCTCATTAAGGGACCGTTTGTAAATTTTCACTGTTGTGACAATGACAAGTCTATCGTAAGTGGGTTTGAATAAAAGCGTCTTCTAAATGCCTGCCTTGTCATTTTAGCATGCGTATTTGTCACATAAGTAAGCTTGTTCATTTAAATTATTTTTAATTCTATACAATCAGTAACTTAGCCTCTTTTCATTTACTTACAGTCATTCATTCTGACTAGAGATCTGGATCACATACTTCTACAATAATAGAAGAGAGTTGTAACGTTACTGCAACGTCGCTGAATAAATTGGCCCCTAATGCGCTTTGATCAGCGTGAGCAGTACCATGTCCATTTATATGACAAAATGACAGCTCCAATCGGACGTGTAATGAAGAAGGATCTCGTGTAATGCGCCATGGAGATATCTAATCATGTATGTGACGAAAGAAAAAAGGGTCATTTCCAGTTCGCTGCCCGACTAAAAGAGATCCAAGATCTTTCCTTGTAAGAATCAGAGGTCAGGCTGCGAAACATAATCAGCTTGAGTACAGTCGAAAAAAAATTGCAGACAGCGGTCATGTCGTCTTAGTCTTGAATTTCTGTATGTAATGGTTAACAAATCCTTGTAATGCTTCTAAAAAACGATGCTAAAGCAAACATGCTTTTAGCATGGCAGGGGATACAGGAACATCTAAAGCTACTGCACAGCACCCAGGGAGGTATAATGCACACTAATGCTGCTTTAATCATAAGCTAGCGTGGCACATTTTTGCTCTTTGCAGGGAAAAAAAAAAAAAAAACAAGCTGCAAATGTGCTTTTTTCTTGTCATTTGGTCTGCCTGAAGAAAAGTGCAAAAGATAAACAAGGAATCAATGGCTGTCAAAATGAGCTAAACAAGCAAAAGGAGTAAGGCAGAGCACACGGGAATGCATTTTGGCTTTCTTTTCAGATGTCGTCCAACAAGTCAAAGGCTGACTAGACGTCCTCAATGAGGCGTCTTGTAGTGTGTTTTGTGGCTGCTTTACAAGTATTATTTGGTTATATAAAACTGCATTCGTGGCTGTAAAACAAAATCAAATTATGGAGATGAAGAAAAACTGTTATGGTTACGCTCCGTTCAGACTGTCAGAGTCAACATTTCAAGAAAATCGCTTCTAATTTCACTTTTTTTAAACCTCACTGATTGCAATGCAGAGGCCAGAACAAGTCCACTTCGGTATAACACAAATGCACACACTCCATCACTAGACAGATGTCTCCCTCACCACCTGTACATCCGAGCGCTGAAACACACTTATTTTATTCCCATTTGCTGAGTTTAATGAGAACCACATGCAATAACTGAACTTGGCCCTCTGACTGGCATCAAAATTCATAGCCGTGATTTGAAGCTCTGTGGCCCGACCAGAACATTCAGTTTCAATAAAACAACTGCGTTTTCATGGTTCAGATGAGGCGAAACGCTGCATATTTCAAAGCTTAATGAAACCATCAGAGATGCAAAGACTCCGATGGATAATGATTGTCCTCATCATTTAGGTTTTGACTCACCGTATTAGTTTAACCGCTTTGATGCATGAATTGTTTAATCGCGAAGGAAAATATTCTTAGCGATTCCTTTTTACTTCAAAACAAGACTATAATCATTACCAATATTTTTCTCTGCCAAAATGATTCATTTTAAGAGAGTTACACATCTGGCCACTGCAATAAAGGATAGTATTTCAGAGGTACTTTTGTGGATTATCACGATTGTCAGCCAATTCTTTTTACACATCGGTTGCATCTGTAATCGCATACTTCCCTTCTGTGCAGTGTGTGAAAATAGCATGTTAAAAGTAGCTTGGTTTACAACCAAAAATCACACGCTTCCATACTATACAGCAGGTAAAAAAAAAAAAACAGTATGCAAAAAGAGATTCACAGGCTGCACCTGGAACCGCATACTTTCCTACAGCAGTAATAGAGTATGTGAAGAGAAGCATGTACAGATTCACGTTCTGCATCCAAAAACTGCATACTTCTGTACTATATAGTAGATGTAAAAAATGATGAGAAAAGAGAATACGAATATGCCTGAAATCACAGACTGCATATGAAGCGCATACGTCTCTAGTATACAGTAGGCAAAAGTAGTGCGTGAAGAGTAGTATGTAAAGATTTACATTCGGCATCCAACATGGCATACTTCCATACTATACAGTATGAAAAAATCACCTTCTATTGCCTTATACTAGTTGAAAACAGTATGTAAAATGTATTTCAGAATTCACAGGCTACATCTGTAATCCCGTGCTTCCCTACTATACAATAAGCAAAAATAGTATGTGAAGAGTAGTATGTAAAGATTCACATTCTGCATCCAAAAATCATGCGCTTCTGTGTAATACAGTAACGCAGTATGTGAAGAGAAATATGTACATATTCACGTTCTGCATTCAAAACTGCATACTACCGTACTATATGGTTGGCAAAAGATAAATATGTCTGAAATCATAGACTGCGTATGACACTGCATAGTTCCCTACCATACATTACACAAAAAATATTATGTGAAAAGTAATAGGCAACGCATTCGCATCCAAAAATTACATACCTACCTTCTATATAGTAGATGAAAAACAGTATATGATAAGAGAATATCTCTATATATCTATATTACATATTTCCATATTATACAGTAGGTAAAAAAAAAAAAAAAAAAAGTATTTGAAAAGTAGTATGTACAAATTCGCAGGCTGCTTGCAGTATCACATATTTCCCCTTTTAGTATTCAGGTAAAAATTAGTATTCACATGGCTTCATCCAAAATCACATACTTCCCTTATATATTTATGGTCTCAAAAGTAATTACTTATTTAAAATAAGTACCTACAAAGAGTGTGATTTTTGATTCAGTCACCGTGACGATATAACAGTCACAGAATTATGGATAAGGAGTCATCAGCCATGGTGGTTAGGATGCACCATTAAACCTGGAGTAAGTGATGAAAGCCATGCATCAAAGAGTTTAAAAACAAAGTCAACGTATTTCCCTGAGAAACCGTTTCTGTTGTTTCTCTCTATTTATTCTACCACGCTATTACTCTACTTCAAGCGCCAGCTTAAATTGCTGGGAACAATACTAGTAGACCATTAAAGAGAGACATGGAGCTCTGTTGCAGGGCAGACATGCCAGTGGTTTGAAGACTGTGGTCAGGGCCAATCACTAAAACCGATGACAGGATAAAGTGTGTGTGTGTGTGAAAGAGGCAGCAGTAATTACTGTTCTTCATTGTGCACTCTGAAGCCAAAGAGCTGTGTTTGGCCAGGACAGGTGTTATGAAGCAGACCAGAGCAAACAGACCACTGGGAGAAAACAACAGCATCAGAGTCAGTGATTTATGATATTCACTGTAAAATATGTTACAGTAAAATACTGTTAATTGTAGTATTACCGTATCATATACTGGCATATATTAGACACACATACATAAAAACAAACCACATATTCACACAATATTCACCATGAGCCAGTGCTGTTCTCAATATTCAGCGCTCTTTTAAAACAATACAATTAACAAGTATCATACGCAATATTATGCTTGCGTTTTTAATTTTGCTTTGCCAATGAAGCCAAACTCTGGGCATCTGGGCAAAATCTGGGCATCACACAATAGACAACTGAGGATCATACATTAACAGATTTAATTGATATCCTAGGAATGAGTGGAATCACAGTCAGAGACCATAATACACTTTTTCAATGAAGTCGGTCAACTCAAATATGCAGATGACTGGCATTTGGAAACTAGTGTCAACTTCTCCAGATTGAAAATTGAGAAAAAACTGGGGCAATAGTCATGTAGGGTACTTAATAACAGACCAACATTATGACTCAAAGCAAACAGAGGTATAATGAGACAGCACAATAAATAGACATATGAATCATACCATGTAGCTATGAAATGAATAACTACCATAATGCTATTGCCATAGTACCTGTCCAAGAACTATTTGGAGGCTAAAGGCGAAAACATCCGTTCTATTTATTCTGTTCAGGAGATTACAGACTCGACAGTGAGCTTCTGGTGTGATATTCAGTTTGTTTCTCTTACAGCGGCAGTCATCAGGTCTATCAGAGCCCAGAATGTATGTGTCATTCAAACAGATTCAAAAGCACCATCTCTTAAACCACATCAGCATCCAGAGAATGAAACCCATGAAAGTAATGACTGTTACCTGGGAAACGCTGGTGACAGCCAGAGAATATGCTGTAAGGAAAGTTCTGCGTAATTTGCAAGGTTCCCGAGGATGTGATTGGATTCGCATTGACCCTGAAAACAGCGAAACTCTTCATTTCCATTTTTGAAATATTTGATGTTTGCATATGCTGATAAAAATTCAATCAGAACACGGGTTATGTTTTTATTTGGAGGTTAAAAAAAACTGGTAAAATGGAGTAAAATCTATTAACATGTCTGTTTATTAGGCATCTGATTCTGTTGATGTAGTAATTAACCTCTTTAAGGAAAAAATAGCACCAACCAAAGTCCAATCAGCCTCCAACGGGCTAAAGAGCCTTACACTGCGCACAAAGCACTCCAACATACCGCATTCAGTTGTTGAAGCAGGTACTGTAATGATCATACCATTTTGCTGTTTCCAAGGTTAGCTTCTCCTAACAATGCTAAAAAAAAATTAGCTGCACCACCAGAAGCTTATGAGCTGCATGTCATTAGTAAAGGTAACTGAAAGGTTAGAATGAATTGCAGCATATAATCCAAAACTGAACTACCCGGCCAGGTAAACAACAGGGGTTTTTAACAACCTCACAAAGACCGCTAGTGTTTTTTAGCCTCCTGCCTGATAGCTTGTTAGTAAAGCTGAAAATGTGTCCATGAGCAGTCTTCGGAGTTCTTTAGAAAACACTTCTTTCTTCATTTTCAAAACAGAGTATTGCATTGTGTTTTGCAATTTCATTACTACATACTTTCCTTCTAAAATGCTAATTTGTCATTTAGCTGCAACCTGCTGCCTGGGAAATGTCTGTATTTATGTTATATGCGAACAAAGCCGTATGATTAATGTTTTTTTATGACGTTTGAGGTCGGGTCAATTATGAAGTTCTGAAAATTGTGATTGTTAGTGAGTATCCAAAATAAAAGTTTTGCTTAGATGTTACATGTACGGTGCGTATTTATTTTGTACACAGAATATCAAAAAATATTACCAAACCTAAACTTTGAACTTGTTGTCAAACTGGGTTTAAAACGAAAATCTTTTGCAAATCAAAATGTGCAGATAAATTATATATTCTGACAAGAGATCTTCCCAAATAGAAATGTTCGCCTTCCTATATGAAAAGTGACAAGATGGATTTTCATTTATGTGCCATTTATATACATGCCATTTTATATACCAAACTTAAATCTTCATGGGGAAATTGTATAACCACTTTTCTTTCCTAAAATCACTTTAATCTTTGTTTCCAGGTGGGTTAGCAGGCTCTTGATACCCAGCTCTCAGAATATCCTGAGACATGTAGCTCTTTCTGTTTTGTGTTTACAATATGCATCAGACAGTCAGTGAGCGGACTCTGAAGGGCCCGTGGGGGCATTAGACTTATCTGGCTTGACAGACCTTGAATTGCAGATATACAAAGAAACCAGCAGACCACTTCTGACTGTGGAAACAAAGCAAGGTGTACAAGGTGTACAACCACGAAACCGAGTTCAAAGGTCAGTCTAGCTGGATAAGTACCATTCAACTGAGAGTGATCGAATGGTCTGTAATCAAAGCTTACGAGAAGCTGTCAAAATGATCTTCTGTTGACTCAAAGTCATCAGCTTTTTTTTTTTTTTTTTTGCAGAGAATGAAGTCTGAAATCGAGAAGATAAAAAAGAAAATATTTAAATCAGCCTTGACCCAAGCTTCTCTTTCAACTCGGTTTCATCATCTAAGCCATGAGCTTCCAAGTCCGATTCGAAATGAAATGCCTGAGCAGCAGCTGGCAGCGGCACTCGTCTCTCAGAGATTTGCTCTATACGAGCAAGCGGCCAGCGAACTTCAGCGCCATTAATACAACTGCAACACACAGCGGCCAAAAAACAATATTTAGACACTTCAGCAACACTGAAAAATGTTTGAATGTCAATGGACTGTAGTGAAATATCGAAACATAGGCCAAACACACTTTCAAGCTAAAGCTTCATCGGAAACACTTTCCACTTGTCAAAAGCTTTGAAAATGTTGATTTGTTAATATACACAACTGATCAGATGTGTGGTATTATTAGGACTTTAAATGTTTTTGAATAAGGTCTACTATATACTACAGCTGCATTTTATTTGATTAAAAATACAATAAAAACAGTGAAATATTATTGCTATTTAAAATAACCATTTCAAATTTGAATATATTTAAAAAATGTAATTTATTACTGTGATCGAAAATCTACATTTTTAGCAGCCATTACTCCTGTTTTCAGTGACAGGGATTCTTCAGAAATTCATTTGAATATGCTGATTTGGTGCACAGTTATTATTAATCATCATTCAGTTATTCAGTGGTTATTCTTACGATCAATGTTGAATACTGCCTTTTTTGGAAAACAAGTAATTTTGTCTGGATTCATTAATCAACAGAACATTCATTAAACAGCATCTTTTAACATACAAACATTACAAATCTTTTTATTGTCACTTTCGCTTATTTTAAATGCATTGCTGAATAAGATATTATTCATTTATTGCAGCATTAAATACTGTTTTCACCCAAAATATTAGGCAGAACACCCATTATAATTATGATTTAAAACAATATCCTTGAGCATGTTATCCTTCTAATATGTTTATTACATTAAAAATAAAAACTATATATTTTAACTTAATATCATGCATTATTACTATTTTATCACTCGTGAGTTTGAGGAGTTCTTTCAAATATGTGTTTTTAAAAGTTATTTTCAGTTAAAGCAGTTTGCAGATACTTTCTTTCCTATTTTGTTATCTAAAGCAGTGACATTTGTACAGTTTTAAGTGTGACTTAAGTGTCTAAAATCCTTTTGGGCCACAGTAGGTCAGGACCGAAGTGCTTATCTGTACTTTGCCTTGTCGGATGGGACGCCGTGACATTTGCAGCGTTGATTTAGTGAGAGGTCGGACCCTCCGCGGAGAAGGAACGAGAGCTGGCGAGAGCCCTTGGCTCACCTTCACCCTTTCGCAATTCAGAGTCTCTCCGTCTGATTGTATTTGACAGCGGCAAATCAAATGGTACGCTGTGTGAGGCTGCTCTTTTCCCAAAGGTTAGCCAACATGCACCTTATCTCACAGGGCACTCTGGGAGATAAAAATAAGTGAGAATACCACTTGAATTGACTTTTCATTCCAAATTTAGCCCTCTTAAGAGTTTGACAGGGATTTTCAACAGATTTATTCTTTTTAAATATAAAACACAGTTCACGAAAAGCGTGGAGAAAAGTACTCTCAGAGAAAGTATTTACTCATGAAGAATGCATGAAAAGATTACCAAAAGTTTTCCACACACAAATCTCAAGAATACTTTACCTTTTAAAACTGGCGGTGAAAAAAAAAAAAAAAAAAAAAAAATCCAAGGTATCCTCCAAAGCACACGATGCAAGAAATACTATACGAATACCTTCTGATGAATCAAGAGAAATGTGACAGCATAAAAAGCCTGCAGCACAAAACAGAGGATACGTGTCCTTGAATAGAGTCCTAACATTAATTCACTGCATACAGAACAACAACTGCCAAAAATTCACTCTCCATTAATCACGGTGACTGAATTGTAACACTTTGGAACGACGCATGGAATCAAGCAGAGCTTCTGGAGTCAAAAGTCTAAGTTTGGGAACTTTCTGTGTGCACTATTCTCCCACTACTGGACAGCTTTGTGAAAAATGTCAAAGCTACACATGAACATCCTGAGTGATGGCAGTTCTGACTCATGGCAAATCGCTTCTATTGAACAGTTTGTTAAAATAAATACTCAAAAATGATTAAATGATTCATTTAAATCACTAATTCACTTTGACCTCCAAACTCTATTGACTTATTGCATCAAAATTTTTTCCATCGGCCCAGTTGATTTTTTTCTGCACAATTTTCTGTTGGGACAACTGTTGCCACGATTAAAAAAAACAGTAAACTGACAGTAAACCGTAAATTCAACTGGGCCAATAGAAAAATTTAAATGCAACAAGTCACTAGAAGATTTTGAGTTGGGAGAACTACAATTTTTTTGGTCTGACATTGTAGAATTTATTCAAGTATATTCAAATATATTACAGAAAACATTTTTATATTATATTATTTTACAATAGTACTGTTTTTACTGCACATTAATAAACACAAATAAATTAATAGTTATTAATTTAATTAAGTTATTACATGCTTTGCAGCAAATCAATGCAATGCAGCACAGATGGTTTTATAAATTAAATTACTACATTCTTTTTTAATATGCAAAAAGCGGCAAAGAGAGGTAGTGTACAAAAGTTCAAAGGTTTGAGGCGGTATTTTTATTTTTATTTTTAACCTAAATTTTAACCTAAATACTATTACAAATCTAAAATAAAATAAAAATCTATTGCAATATATTTTAAAATGTAATTAATTTCTGTGGTCTATATATATATATATTTACAGCACACTTAATCATTAAAATAACGTGACGTGAATGATTCAAGACTGAATGTTTCGAATGTTTTCTTGCAAACTGATTCACATCGAAAAGATCCAACTCAGAAGAAATGATTCATTCACTACCCTGTGCGGTCTCTGAGTCCAGGCTGTTTGTCAGGTCTAGGTTTTCGCTCCATCTCTCCCAGGCGGGAATGGAAAAGGTGAGGTAGGTTTGGGAAGGGTCTCCTCAGGGGAGGGTGCATCTGTGGCAGGTGGGATTTAATCGGTTTAATCCTTGTACTGGAAGCAAGAAACCAAGCTGAGAAAGAGAGATAGAAGCGAGCGAGGAGATCTTGAGATGTGGTCACTAACTTCGCACCCCGCAGGTCTCTAGCCACCTGCTGCAACAAATGGCGAAGAGAAATCGTACTGGACCTGCACCGGCTCAGATGTCATCTGAAACCTAATCTAAACCAAGCTGCGGCCAGAAAAAAACAAAGCAAAGCACATCTTTGCAGTTCAGTAAACACTACAGCAAAAAGAGTTTTCAGAGATCATAAACATCTCATTTGTATCTCCACATATAGCACTGCCTGATATTTACACCCACAAGGCGAAATAACAGCTGGATTTATGCAATTATAGTAGTGTGCAGTAAATGAGGGTGGAGGTGAAGCTTTTCAGATCTAGCTGGAAAAACAAGCAAGACCAGTACTTTGAGCAAATTAAGCCATCCCATATCTTGATGGCGTTCCAAATAACTGAGAGTGACTTTTCCTATTAAATGGCCCTCGGAGAATGATTTCATCGCTAATTCCTAAAAAGGCCTTTCCAAAGGGTGTACGTTATTAGACTGGGATAATGTTTCTTAAGCTTTTGTACAGGGAAAACAGATACTGTGGTTATGACTTCATATTTTTTTCTGGCTGTTACTATTGGAAGCGTAGAAACCCACTGAACGGGAAACCGAAAAAAAAAAAGAAAGGCTGCGGCGAGATGCAGCTTGAAGAATTAAACAACAGGAGAACACTCTGAATCGCAGAAACACTCAATGCTGACAGTTTGAGGACAATTTCCCTACGCCAACAAAAGGAAAATGTTTGGGATTAAATGAGCACACATCAGGCCGGGATACAGGGGCTTATTCATCCTTGCCATAAGCGATGAACATTCATTGCTGCAGCTATTCTCTGAGGCGCAGCCGAACTACACATCTGAATTTGATTCTGCTCGTATAAAGGAGATCTCCAAGGAGAGAAAATAATTCAGCCCAACAGCAGACTGTCTCTGTGATCTACAGTGTTTAGAATATCCGCGAGCAGGTGCGATTAAACTCAATGGCGGTTTGCTTCTGCTGTTTAAGATGTAGTTCAGACAGAAATGAAAATCCTGTCATCATTTATCCACCCTCGTGCATGACTTCATTTCAACCAAAATTATTCATCAAAATTTCAGTGATGTGCTTCTTCATTCAGTAGAAGATCGTAGATACAGAAGCGGTCCATACAACTCGCGCCACTGGTTCTATGCGACTTGGTGTTTTGCAAATGACAATGTGGAGTTTACAGCTAAAATTCAGTCCCAAAAAAAAAAAAAAAAAAAAAAAAAAGTTTTATAACTTCAGAAGCCTTGGAATTTAGCGCACAAGCCACATTTTTATAGTATACTTTTATAGAGCTTTCTTGTCCTTTTAAGAGTTTGACAGTCTCAGTTTACTTTCATTGTATGGAAAAGATCAGTTTAGCTTTTTTTTTTTCCCCTCACAAAAACACAAACCTTGCGGGTTTGGAACAACAGAATAATGAGGTTTTCTTTTTGCCTAAACTATTCTTTTTATATTTTGAAAAGAAATTTCTGCCACTTTATTCTGCCTTTGACTTGCTATATATATATATATATATATATATATATATATATATATATATATATATATATATATATATATATATATATATACACACACACACACACACACACACACACACACATACTTTACCATGTATATAGTCTTATTTCTTTCTTATTCCTATAAAATAGCTTTATGTTGCATAAAGTGCTATATATTGTAAATAAATGTTAATTGACAGAGGAAAAAATTAATTAACAACCTAAAAATATGAAAATCCTGTCATTTAACACGCAGGTCTTCCTGTATTAGTATTTTAAAACTAAAATAAAACTGTGTTGTAAAGAAAAAATAAGAGAGACACACAATTATTTAAATTAGCATTACATTTGGATCAAGGTTGCTAACATCAAAGTTTCAAGTTCAAATCAGGTGACTCAGAAACTGAAGACACCATCCTATTCATTCATCAATGAGGCTTCTGAGGACAGCACTTAACCCTCGGTTCCTCCAGAGGACTGTCCATGTAATTAGTGCACCGTAAATCACTACGGATGTGAAATGTCTGCTAAGGGGCGAGTTTCTTCCGTCCATCACAAAGATATTAATTAGTAAGACGACAGCAGGTCAATGATATTAGCTTGATCTGATGTGAAGCCACGCAGAGGAGAGTCTAAAAGAGCAACGGAAAAAAACACACTGCAATGGTGAAATGTAATGCATAAGAGCATATAAACCCAGTGGTATTATAACAGCAGCATTCAGCTCTACTTCCACCCCCACACGGCAGGTTTACATGTTTACAAACTAGCTGGTGCACCGAGTACACTCAGTGTCTAAAACGCTTTTTCATAGTAATTAGATTAAAAGAGAATTATGTGTTAGAGCACTGCATTAAAAAAAAAAAAAAAAAACTGCTTAAATAAATTATTTACTTACTGCAAAACTGCTCACTGATGCAAAAAGACTCTTCTGTTTTATAATTGGATATGGTAATGATCAGGTTTGAATCATTGAGAGGCTCTGAAATCAAACCAACATTGTCCACTTTTATGGAGAGTGGACAGATCCGGAAACGGTGGTCAGATTCAAGCCTGAATTGGCTGCATGTGCACCACAGCTCAATGTGTCAGAGCATGTGCATTAACTGCTACAGGGTAGGTCACAGACACACACACACACACACACACACACACACACACACACACACGCACACGCATTTTAATGTCAACATGAAAAGCAATTTGCAGGCCATTTACTTCCATTACCCGATAAATGATGGGATTTGGTATTTGAAAAAAGGCACACTGTGACATTTAAAGTCACAGTTGTCTCAATTTTAAGAAATACACTACCATTCAAATATTTGAAATCAAACATTAATAAAAAATTAATTAATCGCTTTTTATTCAGCAATGATGCCTGACATAATGTTAAAAATTAATCATATTTAAAAAAAAAAGCTGTTCTTTTGACTTTCATCCATCCATAAAAAACAAGTGTCACAGACTGGTATGGGGGCTGCTCTGTTGCTGAGCGCAAGGCACTGCAGGGGTTGGTGAAAACCGTCCAGCGCATCCCAGGATCTCCATTTCCAGCCATTGAGGACACCCAGAAGAAACACTGTCTGTGCCGAGCACACAATATTCTTAAGGACTCCTCTCACCCTGCCCACGGACTGTTTTCTCTCTGCCTTCCGGTGGCGCCCAGATGCCCCAGAACAAGAACCATCTTTTTTCCCCAGAGCTGTCTCCTTACTGAACTCTGCCCCCACCGATTGCTTTACCACCCTTTTCCTTTTCTTGAGCCACAAATCAGCATGTTAGAATGATTTTCGAAGGATCATGTGACCCTGACTACTAGTAATATTGCATCAAAATTAAAATGACACACTTTGCAATACAACATAGTCACACTGTAGCACGAAGTAACAATTTTGAGATACAAACTTTCGATATAAAATTTGCATGTATATGACAAAAAGTTACAGCCGTGGGACATTAAGTCACATTGTGAGGAAGATTTGCGAGCCAAATTCATATTGCACAAAAGTAGATGGGATCAATTTTGATTTCACGCTGACTTCAAAACATATTTTAGGATTTAATAAGTCTGGGCTTAGTGTTGACTGACTGTCTTGTGTAAATGGATACGATACTAAAATAGACCAACTATTAGCCGGCTTACATGGCTTTATGAAGTCAGTCATAGATCATAAGTGGTGCTGAAAAGAAAACAGAAGGCATAATTCTGGCACATTCTCTGTCAGACTAGATCACACAAAGGCCGTCAATCGCAGCTAGACGAAGGTGTAAAGAGACACCCTTTTGGATAGCATAGTGACCATGTGGTCGGATGAAACTACTTAATGCTACGCAGCTGCTCAAATGTGTTTTTCAGTGGAGACATTCACATGTATACGACACATGCAAAGCCATCACTATTTCAAGCAAATCTAATAATGTCCTAAATTCAATTTAAATGCAGATTTACAAGCCAGTGCTTCAGGTCCACATCAGAGCGAGACAGAGCGGGCTCAGTCTGTGACTTTAAACACAATTTGAAAACAGAAGTTGGTGTGGCTTCTAATAAAAATCTCCTGACAACGGGTAAATGAAATCATGCCTCACAATGAGCGTGTGTCCTTGTGCTACAGGGAATGATTAGATTGCCAGAAATTGCCAGGTGATGCAATGAACAGCTTGGAATTACGAGAGCATCTACAGGTCAGAGCGGAGCGTTCCCACACGGCAATGTTTTTCTTGCCGTCTTCTTTGGAAGTACGGGTTTGGACATAGATTGAAGTGTTTGTTGGCAGACGTTAAAAATGTATAGTTACAAGATTACAACTCAATTAGGTTAACTTTCCAGTCAACATTTTAGGTAGTAATCACTGATTATTTTGATTAATTTGGTGATGATTCTTTCCATTAATCAAAAATTGATAAATGTTCAATAGATGCTTCTAATTCAGAACTGTGAGACATCATGTCAGAATTGTGCAAGATATAAACTCACAAGTCAGAATGTTTAGAAAAAAATCTTTAAGTCTTCTGCCACAGAATTAAATATAAAAGACAAAGAAAAATTATCTTGTTTTCAAAATAAATAATCTGTCAGTGGGGTAAGCATATTGTTTCTTGGTTTCTTGTTTAGTAACATTATTTTGCTTACCCCATTGGCAGATTATTTTGGTTGTTCTAAGCAAAAAGCTAACTTAATTTTGATATTTTGTAATGTTTCATTTAAGAATTTTTGATATGTTTTTGTGAGATGAGATAAGTCTCAGTTAGCTTTATTTTAATGTTGTTGTTGAAAATCCTGAAAAATGCATTTCCAACACACATTTAAAAAAAGTGACTATCCACCCAGTTTATTTCTGAGATTTGCTACTAGCAACAGTACTGTACAACTAGACCTTGCCTGCACTTGCTGGCTCAGTCACATCTGTCTTTGCATACTTGGAATAAAAATTTTTTCTGGCTTCAGCTGAATGAACACAAAGATAATGTTACAAAACACATCATCCCATTCTCAAAGCGTTGCTGCCGTCTACCATCTGTTTAGTGCACTCAAAGTGTACTTTACGATAAAATGGTTTCACTTCTCTCAAATACTCGCTTTTCAGTAATACATATACTAGAAACTCTACAGATTGTTTCGTAACAGGTTGTGGGAGATGATGGTAAAGTTTCGCCCACACATTTAGGTGTAAGTGTGCATTTGTGTGTGAGGAGAAGTGTGGTGTTTGTTCTCCCGATAGGAGGCGAACATACCTACTACTGTATAAGTGTGCAAATGGAAGCAAGGTCCTCGAGTGAAAGTGCAAATGAGCAGAAGCATTACAGCTATACAGAGAAAGGCTACTCTCGCTCTCTCAATCACTCTGTGGAATTGTGGGTGGTGAATCTTTTACTCTTATTTTACTCTATATATGAACCCGGGTGACTCACACGAGATTGACTCAAACCACCTGCAAGAGATGAA
This sequence comes from Puntigrus tetrazona, assembly GCF_018831695.1. NCBI lineage: Eukaryota > Metazoa > Chordata > Actinopteri > Cypriniformes > Cyprinidae > Puntigrus > Puntigrus tetrazona. The sequence goes on along the minus strand of NC_056707.1, from coordinate 21,023,526 downwards.
GGATGGAAAGAGAGATAAAGGCTGGAAGAAGATGGAGGAGGAGGAGGAGGAGGAGGGTGGAATCAAAGGGCAAAAACTGGAGCCAACTTCTTGTGTTTGGATGCTCAGAAGATTCAATGCATCCCACCGCCAAAATCCACAGCTGTCAGACCCTCATCAACAGAATGAAGTGCAGGAGATGTGCGTGTTCATGACGGATCGTTTGGAGAGATAGACTCTCGTGTTGACAGAAGGATTAGTGGTTCTCGGGAGGATACTGACTGAGAGACAATGCTCTGGGAACATTCAAGAGATCCATCACCTGCTTTCTGGACACCTGTGAACTCACCGCACTGAGACATGCCAGCAATGGGACCGCCGCTAAATCTGTGACCACTCTGGGGAGGATGGGAAAGGAAACATTTGGCCCGCTGAGAGACATGCATCAGATATGTAAGGCTGGCGAAAAACCAGCATGAAAGAAATACCACCAATATCATCGTTCTCAAGATCTACACTTCACTGAACAATAAAACATGGCACACCAAATAAAACCACCAGAAGGAAGAATAAAAGAAAGAGAAAAAGAAAAAGAAATGAGATAAAATAGACTGTGTACAGTTATTCAGCTACAACACTTCAGCTGAGAATGTCGGACATGTTGGCAGCTTGTCAATAATATGATTACTAGTTTCCCTAGGCGTTTTCTGAAGACTGCATCTAAAGAAAGAAAAAGCATTGAGTCCACGAAATATCACACTAAACTGTTAAAAGCTCTGATGAAGAAAAGTGAAGAGTACAGTCAAACTAAACATTTGGACTTCCAAAAGAAGATTTGTTGTTATGCAATTACTAAGATGTTCTGAATGGGGTGTAACACGGTAGCTAATGTGTTCTAATTTTTTTTGCGCAATGCTGGTAGTCAGTGGTGCAGTGTTCAAAACGGTCTTAGTGCATTAAAAAAATTAAATATGATTTGGACTTGAAAATTTGACTTGCTAAAGCACCACTTCACATTGTGCCAAACATTGGCCCTTTACTTTAAACTGCAGCTTCTTGGAGCGAGAGGCTTCTCAGAGAGGCTAGCAAAAGCAAGCTAGTTTTAACAGCACAAAATCCCACCCTCCTTGCATAACCCCTTTCCAAACCACATGAATGCACACAAGCAGACCAGAGGCTAACCAGCGACACGATAAGAAACAGCGCTGGTGGAGAGTTCAATGCAATGCTGTCAGATTGCTTCATGTCTCATTCACCGGGTAAGAAGACATTACAGTACTAAGTGCAAATTAATGACGCCTTCCGATCTGATGACGTATCACGTCTGCGCAGACGGGGTGCGTGAAGGTATGCGAATACATGCATTGACTGGCAGGTTGGACAGCTCTGTTCTTCAGAAACTCTCGTGCGCATCAACGTTTCTCCCTCATGGGAAAGCTTCTTTGATGGTGGAAGGTTTTGGTAAGAAAAATACATTTGAAAATAACAAACCGTTCATTTTGCTGAAATGCATCATAAAGGAACTGCAGCAACTCATAGATGAAATGGAGGTCACAGGTGTATTTTTGAAAAGTCACTTACTAAGGCACAGCCATTTGGAATCAAGAATGGGGACTATCTATTCGCCAGTCACACCAAATTGCACACCATTCACTTTCATTCATTCATATGCATCCACCTTAATCGCCCAGGATACTTTGCACAAATTATAGGAGTGACTTCCGTTTAAAATGAAAACAATCAGTGAAAATTTTGCTCTATGAACACAATACGTTTTTCACTGGGTACAAAGAGATGACATTATTGTAATCACCGTTCAGCAGTGAAATATAAAAATATCATTTTGTAGAGTATAAGTGTAAACAGACCATGAATAAGCACAATTCTTACCATAGCAATAACAGACGGGTGAAATATCATTGTATTAATATACAGTATATCTGTATTATGTAGCATACGCTGCCTTAATCAAAAATTTTCATGATGTATGATGTACGAAAACAAACCTGGAATGAGACATAAAAACTTAATGCTTTCCAGTGAATTATTCGTTGGAAATTAAATAGGGAGAACAGGCCAAAAGACCATAGTATATGTTGTGACTGAAAAGAGTCATAGATGCCATAGATGTCCTAATTATAACACGTCACGTGTTATAACTAGGCCAACTTATGTTTTGAAATGACTCCTTTCAGTCAAACCCAAACCGGAAGTGCCACCCATAATTGAAAAAGCAGTAGGCTCATCAGGAAGGTGCATAAATGGTATAGCAATGCAGAAAGTAACACTTAAATTTAAAGGCTTTCTTGACTGCAGCAAAAATGTATGGAATCATCCCATACTGAACGAGTTACTCACTGAAACCCAAAACAACTCAAACCTACCCCCAAGTATCAACAACACTAAAGGTAATGTCTGGCTCAGAAAGAAGCACTGATAATTAAAAGCTTACAAAAATGCAAATAGATGCAGCGCAAATCAAACACAGAGATTTACGGGATGGTAATGTTCGGAAAAGTGGGAGATCACAAAACGCAAACAATCGTTAAGTCACCAACATCTGTTCTGCAAAGAACAATAACAAGATCATTAAAGCGGGCTGTCACAGGATCTCTACGCACCACGACTCTGGGAGCATGTTTCATTATTCACACTAAGAACAAACCCTGTCACATTCAGCGAGCGGAGCGATACAAGACCCCCTGTCGGAAACAGATCTGCATTAACAAACCTCCGTAAAAAGTGCGAAAGCGATACAATTAGGGCTGCGCCTGTTCACCTGACTGTCGCATCAGCAGGGCCAGGATCAAATGACAAGCATTTATGCTTTTCATGTTTAGACTCTACGCAAGATAGCGGTATCCGAGTGGGCTGTTTTGTACTGAACACAAGGACGGACCAAAACGGAAACATAAATATCACTCTATTAAGAGTACATGGTTTGCTCGATCTCGCATCCGAACGCAAGCGCTCTTGCTGTGCAAATTACTTTCATAAAGTGATTTTACCAGCGGCAGTACTTGTTGTTTCAGCTCTGTCGTTTCCATGGAGACTAAGGAACAGCAGGAACAGGAGAACCTCTTGTCACGCTCGAGCCCAAACTCCATCCTTAATGCTTGTTTCCAAGCCTGGCTCCCTCTGGTAACAACATCCCTTGAGCAGACAGACACATAGACAGACAGACAGACAGACAGACCGAACGCCCCTCCGGCCACCCGTGTTAATACGCTTTGGGCGTTTTTTATTTTGTCAAAGGATCTCAAATGCCTGCTAAAAGCCAGCTCTGAGCGTTATCAACTTGGCACATGGTCCAAAACCCCCAGGGCTGGTTGGAAATGTACCTCGCGACGGTCCCAGTAGGTTTGCTCCCGCGTCGCGTGGGCCGATGCTCCAAGTGACTTCTCCCTCTCTCACTCCCTGATGTATTCTCTGATTTTACTTTATCAAACAATATTGGGCATTAATATTCAGTGCAGTGAGAAGCATAGAAGTGCATGCAAATCAAATCCTGTCAAGGGAATTATTGCATCGCTCAAAGCTACGGCTGACATATTCGCTATGTACGCCTGCCGTACCATGCCGTGCCGCACCATTCCTCCTGGGCAGGAGTTACGCTTTTGCGTCAATTAAAACCTAAACGGCGGCTGTATTAACCTAGGGTCAATGAGAGAGGCCTGTAGATTTATCACTGTTACTGCTGACAGAGTTGTTTGCTATAACAAATGTTTGCAATTACGATTACTTCGCAGTGAAGCGTGGAAGAGCGCTTCGACTCTAATTACAGATAAGAGACGAGAGATCAGGTCCACAAACGGTGACCAGGGTAATTGTCATGCATATCAGTGCAGTCTACCATGGCAACACAAGACACTTGGTACCTGCAAACTTATTTCCCTTAATGGTTTGGAAATACTTTAAAAACAATGGACCTCAGAGTCTAGTTCGTTTTGCATACTGATAGATCCGAGTTTAAAGAGACAGTATATTTTATTTTATATTTTCACACAGGAAATTTAAATTCAACATTCTACAGCAGGACTCAAAATTGATTGTACTGTTAAAAGTTGTGATATAAACCTGAACGTAGCCAGAGGTTTGAAGTAAAGGAGTTTGGTGACATCAAAGAAAAAGAAAAGTCATTTCAGAAGTGAATCAAAAATACATTTAATATTTAACACTGTCAAACAGCACAGCAAATACTTTCACATTTAGTGCACAAATGCATGCTGTTCTGTTGAACTTTCAATTCATCAAATAATCTTTTGTGAGCACCAAATCAGCATATTAGAATATGAGTTCTGAAGGATCATGCAACAGTGTACATTGGAGTAATGTACACTAAGCTTTGCCATCACATGAATAAATTAAAGTTACATTGAATTGTAATACTCTTTCACAGTTTCACTGATTTTACTGTAGGTTTAATCAAAAATGTATTCTTGATTAGACTAAGAGACTCGGAAAAAAAAATTCTATAACCCCAAACTTTTGATAAGTGACTAAGAAATGCATCTGCTTCTTTATGCAATACACATGTGAGTCAGCATTTTATGACCATTTTAATTTCAAGCTGTATTTTTTTATGGTTTAACAATTGGACGACCGGCCAACAGGGCAGCACAACAGGACCGGAGAGTATGAATCATAATTAAGATGGTCTATTCTGTCTCATGAAGGCTGGTACAGCCAGCCAAAAAGCATTCCTTCTTTCAACACTCAACTATCAGATTCCTCTGACAGAAAGAGGAAACGACGGTGAGAGAGAGAGAGTCAGAGAGAGAGAGAGAGAGAGAGAGAGAGAGAGAGAGAGAGAGAGAGAGTCAGAGAGAGAGAGAGAGAGAGAGAGAGAGAGAGAGAGAGAGAGAGAGAGAGAGAGAGAGAGAGAGAGAGAGAGACAGAGACAGAGAGAGAGAGAGAGAGAGATACAGAGACAGAGAGAGATACAGAGACAGAGAGAGAGAGAGAGAGAGAGAGAGAGAGAGACAGAGACAGAGAGAGCTTCGCTTTACCTAGATCAACAAAACCTCCTTTGCTCACAGGGGATGATGCTCAAATACAGTGCTTAAATATTTAATCACATATATACCAATTTAAGAAACCTGATTATGCAAATGCCTCCTCAATGAGAGACATTATTTCCTGAAATTAAATGATGTAGAATTGGCTTTCAAACATTCTTTTGGGCATGTAGAATGTTGTGAAAAGAGTGATATATATATATATATATATATATATATATATATATATATATATGTGTGTGTGGGCATAAATACTTCTAAAAATGGTAGGAGTGGGTGATGAAAAACATTTCTGGATGACAAACTAAACTAGTTTTCGATTAGCATTCTGTACTGAGCAACTGATGAGATCAAAGGTCATGTACTACACCTCCACACTGTAGGAAAAACAAAAAAACATGATGCACTTGTGTGAAGAAGCAAAAAGAAGAACAAATAAATGTATAAATAAATATTAACAAAGAAAAAACTATTTCTTAAATGCATATTATAAATATGTATATATAATATATATATATAATATATAATATATAATATATATATATAATATATAAGTATATGAGTTGTTATTGTTACTGACAATAAACCACAAATGCTGTCAAATGATAAAATATGTGATTTTTGGGCCACTAATGTCACCCACTAAAACTTTTTTTTTTTTTCAAGCAGGCTTCCCCGAGCACCCCGAGTCTTCCCTAGTCCAACACATCGTCTCGCCCTAAACTCATACCATGCTATGTCGGGATACATAAACAAACAGCACAATGTTTTGATATAGCCACAAAGCCACACTGTTTGCTCTTTTCGGTCAAATCACCCCATAAATGGCTTACTTACAGTCTCTACGCATTAAAATGCGGTGTAAAAAAGTATTTGGATAAACATTAAAAAAGAGCTTGCACTGAACTCATTTCTTTTAGTCACTCTATTAGTGCAATGAAGCCGAAAGCTTAACGAAGCTGCTAAAGTTCTGGCAAAAGACTGAGCCCCCAGGTCTTCTCCACGGGGGGCTTCGGGAGACTGGCAGACAGCCGCACAGCGACCATCAACAGCAATTTCAAGCCTTCGCTCCCCACAGACATGCCTGATTATTCCGAGTCGCACTCCTCTGGAATGTGACACTGCATTAGTACTTCATCGAACGAGGTGCTCCTGAGAGAGGCTTTCCATCGCTCAGCTATCAATGAGCTTTTGAAGGAGCCCGATCGCTCACGAACACCCACACATCAGCGGTTGAGCGTGTAAGCCGCAATGTCGCTAGCACGACGAGGCGTCGGCACGCGTTCAGAGCGGGTAGGTGTGAATATGACGTGAGAAAATTCTCGATGAAATATGTTTGGCTTTAAAAGCAGCTAAAGAGAACTCCAAGTGTGCCAGAAAACCGACAAAGGGCAAATTAAGACTTTTAAATTAAAGAAAGAGACATTATTCAGTGCCTTCAGTGAAAGACAAAACTATTAACAGACACATCTGGTCTTATAAGACAGGTATCACGATATGAAATTTCTGATTTTTAAAATTACAATAAAAGGAAACAGTCGGTCTGTTTAGAGAAGTTAAAGGTGTCACGCTGTATTAGCGATGGAACAAACTTAACCCACATAAACAAAACAATGGTGCTGACAGGATCTTACATAAATCCAAAGCACAGTTATATTTCAAAGCTCAGTTCCAAACAGCAACGCGAAGCCTGATAAATCACAAGCCGCTTTCTGTTGCATATCTAGATTGAAGGCAGGTCTATTCTTTCAGATGTTTACCACTGTGATGTACGAGAAAAGAAGCGTGCAGACGAATCGATGCCGTAAACCGTACTCACCTAAGAGCATGGTTGCGTTTAGGCGCAGCTGGTGAGGGTTTCTGTGCCGGTCAAGCTCAGTGATGAAGCACTCGTGCAAGAACAGTCCGTGCAGTACAGCGCTGACAGAGAGAGAATACACTCTGAACGCGTGCTGCTCTCAGCTGAGACCAAACGGGGGAGAGAGAGAGAGAGAGAGAGAGAGAGAGAGAGAGAGGAAAGAGAGAGAGAGTCTACCCAGAGACGGAGTCGGCAGATGCGGCTCCCACAGTCCCTCTGAGCGTGGAGAAAAAGGGAAAATCTGGGTCGCTGCGCTGTGGATGTGGCACGAGAAGCTGTGTAAAATCAGCAGAGCAGCTGATCAGACGGGGCTTTGGCCGATCTGCTTTGGAAATCGCGCACCTGGCTGTGATTCAGCTCGTAGGAATCTGGATCTCGTAAATCAGGGGCAACCCCAGGCTCACTTTGTGAATGCTGGAAGACAGACTGGTCACTCAAAAAGTCTGCGTTGGAGACTGGGCGCTATTAAGGCTCCTGTAAAGATTTGGAGGAAATATTAAGTAAAATGTGATTCATGAAAAGTAAGGTGAGGGGTGCACTAATAAATTGAGAAATAGCCCATGTGTAGAAACCCTGTGTTCATCATCATGTATCTACTGTGTGTCATTTAAAGTGAGTATCAAAAGGGGTTTTTTCAGGCTAAATTGAATGTGATGGTATTAAAAGGCTTAAAATAAACACACCTGCCTATTGAGACGTCCTCATGGGTTCAAAGTCAAAACAAACACACAGTGTGACTAATCAAAGCAGATTCACGATTCACGAATCAGTTCTTGTATTGATTCATTCAAAAAACTCCACTGAATGAACTCATTGGAGCATTAACTGAATCACTAAATTGAAGGGTTTCATTATAACTAATTATTATTTCAGTTTATATTATTCCTTCTTGTTGAAAAAAAAGGTTCCAACTAAAACACGCACCATATATAACTTATAAGTAAAAAAAGGTATACATTATATTGTATATTTTATGCTCACCAAGGCTTCTTTTTTAATCCAAAATATAATGAAATCAGCAATATGAAATATTAATAAAACCGTTCTCTATAAAAAATATATTTGTCAAATTTATTACTGCGAGACAAAGATTCGTTTTCAGCATTGTTACTCCGATCTTCAGTGTTACGTGATCCTTCAGATAGTCTGGGACTAAGCGGTATTTGCTTCAACTATACACCATGCACTTATGCAGTTAGTACATGTAGTGTATGAATTTAATAAGGTTATTTTGTCGTTAATAATGACAATCTTCAAAATGCAATTAAAGCTGTGACAGTGTAGTGCATGAAGTGTCATTCCAAAGTTTTTCGGGTTATTTAAGTGCATCAACCATTGCTAAAAATAAAAAAAAATATTCTGTGGTTTTTAAAATCTCAGATCAGTGCTTACTGAAATCTCAAATCAGCTGGGTGCTTATAAATGTGTGTGTTATCAGATCCTTCAAAGACACATATTGTGGCAGACCACCTGTTCTCTGTGAAAGAAGAAAACCAGCAACCTTGACAAAGAACAGACCCGGTAAATACAACAAAACAACAGAAACCTCTGAACGGAAATCGCACATCAGCCACAGAGATAAGCGACAGCACCTACAATGAAAACAAAGCAAAATCGTGACTGAGCTGCAGCAACGTGCCGCATTTGCAGAGAAATCCTAATATGATTCTGTCACAGCGGACCCTGCATGTGCAAATACGCCAGGAGCGCTAACGAAACCAGATCCGCTCTCACAGAAAACAACCGACCACACAGTGACTTCATGAAGGAAGCGTTCTGAACGTGTATATATATATAAATATACACACACACACACACATAAATGCACAGGTGGAGAGGAGGTGCAAATCTGGGAGTGAAACATCTGCGAGTGGGCTTTTTTCAGGTCTCCAAGCCCTTCATCTGCTATCGAGTTTCCCAGAGAACATTTTGAAAGAAATTAAACAGAATTCTCTTGGGATCAAGTTACTCTTCTGGCTCGCGATGAGTGCGAGACCTCACATTCGTGAATACAACGGTTCACGGCATGTAAATCCCAGGGCTTACAAAGGAGAGACAGGCAAGGCTTGCAGCTGAGGAAGGGCGGAGAACGAAATGGCAAAATGAGATTACATTCAGCCATTCCTACTTTCACACAACCTTGTTTTTGATCTACGCATTCGCCCTGAATGGAAACTCGTAATCGCTGTCCACTCGGACATACCAGAAGTATTATTTCAGTGTCTTAGATTAGCTTGCAGAGTCCATAAGAGTTACAATGAGCTGACAGACCTGTCACAGCGTCAATTTTCGTCTCCTTTTCAGCAGAAATCCGCTTCGGAGAACAACGGTTCGCACTTCTCCAAACACCGCTGTCCCGATCATCACGACATATATTCCGGCGTCCGGCCGGTGCCCGTGAAGCCTAGGAAGGTTATGAGGGTTACCCAAGCCTCCACCCCCACCCGGAGGTGCTGATGTGATTTACAGGGACAGGGACAGCGGCATCTGTTTGCAGCATTTCAGCAACTGGAAGTTTGTCTCCTTCTCTGGTTACAGAACTGGATAGAGAGGCCTTACAAGCGCTGATCACTTAGCAGACTGCCTCCATTACGTGCCGAAAACTACTCTAACCTTTCTCTGTTTACAACAACATGCAAAGCTAAGGGGGAACTATAAATATATGAAACATATCAAAGATTTTTTCCATTGACAATACAAAGTAGTCTTCAAATCGGAGTGCGACAGAGTGTGAAGTTTGCTTCTGTCTCTAAAATAAATTACTTAAAGGGACAGTTTACTCAAAAACGAAAATACGGTCATATTTTTATGGTCCAAGACTTTGGTTAATATTTAGAACTGAGAGATTTTCCTTTCGCTCCATTGAAAATCCAGATAAACAAAATACATTAAGTACATGAAGACTTTAATTTAAAACAATTCCATTTGAATTGAGGGGTCTTGATTCATGTGAAATCATTTGAAACCTTTTTGATCTTTTTGGATCTATTAAAATTTGGTAACCCGGAATTTAAATGATGAGACTGAAATTTCAATGACTTTGAGTTTCATTTAAATGCCGTATTCTGGGTTTAAGTTAAAGTTTTATGGGTTTGGAAAGACATGAGGGTGAGTAAATATTTTAGGTCATCCCCAACTCAAACAAGACAAAACACAATCAAAAACTTCACCAATAGGCCTGAAAAAATATAGTATTATTTCCATTTAATTTATTTTTAATGCGCTTGTGTTATTTTTTATTTTTTACTTTGTCATAATTTTTTTTTAAGTTTTAGTCATTTTTGATACATATTAATTAAGAACAGATTTAATATTTACATTGTGTTTTTTTTTGGGCTTTATTTCATATTTATTTATTTTATTGCGGTGAAAATATTCAACCTTTCTGTTGCAAAAAAGAAAGAAATTCATTTAATGTTTCTTTTGTCAAGCCCACACCGTTGGGGACTTTACGGGAGACTATTACCCAACAGCCCACGCGGCAAAGTATAGCATTGTGAGCGCTGAGGGTGCTATTTGGGACATTTCGTAAACTGCTCCATTTCACCTTGGTGCTGTCAAAGACATTCATTTGAGAACTGCTGCCCTAAGCGCTTGTTTGGCCTGTCGTCATTGTCTAGGATAATATAGCACGTGTGAACGGTCAGGAATCGCAGTAAATAATAGCTTCCTCTATAAGGACTTGAGTTGTAAATAATCTTTCTTCTGGACAATAACGAGTGCAGAATATTTTTTAATGTGATGAAGAGTAACAGCAGCCATAAAACTAAATGGTTACGTTTAGTTTTTGCCTGTGCAAAATCAACACGGTGCTGGGGTGTCAATGTCAATCTTATTTATATAACACTTTTAAACAAGGAGAAGTGGGTTTTCTTGATTACACACCTTACTGCATCTTATTTTAGATCTTAATAATTGACCCAATTAACTGAATTCTTATGGACTTACTTGAATAGTCACTAAGTAAGCTGCAAACATTTGTTGTCAAACATTTACTATTAAACCATTTAAATAACATTAAATGATTAAAAACTAATTAGCAGACATGACAGTTATAAATCATTTTATTTAAATAAAGTAAAACGCTTAGCTAACTTACAGCATTCGATATATAATGCATGTTTACCCACAAAAAAACACTTAAATGCAGTGTACAGCTGTAAGAGCCATACAGTGTGTCTGTATTTCATTAAGATATCATTAGACTTGAGGGTGCCAGACCTTTACATGACTATGTTTAAGGTGTGGGTGGTGTGCAACACAAACAAAGAGAGCCTGTGGCAACAGTTTGCTAATGAGCTGGATGAAGACATGTAGGAGAGATCTCCAATTTGTTAATGCTGTAAAGGGCAGAGCAAAGATAAGAGGTGGGATTGAGTGAGTCATAGGAACATTAGTGTTAAATCAGGTACAGAGAGCACTGAGCCTTGAGAGGATGGCACACCGCGCAAGCTAATAGACCAAAAGGTGGGTTTCAGCCAGAAGACAAGGACAAACACAGAAACTGCGTGCGATGATGAATGCATGTAGTTTCTGAGCAGTTGACATGGAATTTAAAGGGACGGTTCACCCAAAAATTACATTGACAATACTAAGGATTATATGGAAAACATCTGCATGAAGATGTTGCAAAGATTCTTCTTTTCTACTCCGCTAGATATACTGTAAGGCTGAATAAATAATGGTATCATCACACAGAAAAGCTAGACTGAATAAATGTAAAACTCCACAAGCTAATAGATATTGCCCGAATAAGCCAATAAAAAAAAGAAATCACGAATTACATATTTTTTATAATCTGCACCATTTCTCCTACACCGCAATCAGATTAAATGGCGAGCAATGGCAATTTTCTCTCTTGCTTCTCTTTTCTCTTGAGAAACAAGGCTGGTAATCTCAAGTGCATCTCAGCAGTGTCTCAAGGAGGAAAAGTCAACTATCAAGTCATATTTCTCAAATTCATAAAGGAGCGAATGATCTGAGCTTTTAAATTCAAATTGATTTAATAGCTTACTGTACACAGACAACCATTTAATTTGTTTTTTTTGGTTCCCCTAAAGCAATTTAGAAGAGACAAACAAGAACGTAGTTCTAAACAACTATATTTTCCTTGTTCAGCGATTTTAATCCTGCAGGGAAAATCTATTGCTTCATTTCAGTCTAGGTGGAGAGAATAATTCTTCAGTGCCTGTAATAATAATAATAGTCATCACTAGTACTACTACTAGCATTATTTGTTCTAATTTATCATTAACTAATTAGAAGTAATGAATATATAACGATTATTATTAATTGGCTTTAAATTGTCAAACAGAAATATGAATATCATGCACTGAAGAATGATGCACATAACGCCTAAGCCAAGCAAATATATGAAATGATGTTTTCATGACAACTTTATGGGCGATCGCAATCGAGTCTGAGGTGGTTCTCATTACAAGAATAACTGAAGAGAGTAAAGGTAAAAATCACGCAAACCAACAAAATCAGAGTGAATCTGTTGTCTGAAACACACAGGGGAAAGCCTTTGGGCCTTCCGATTTCACACGGTTCAAAATTAAACAATATTTTATCGTTCTCTCTCCGGGCATTAGATCAGGATGACAACCACTACAAAGATTCCACTTCTGGAAGCTCACATTTTCCCAATTTGAAGATTTATTCCCTGCCGTCTTCACGCATTTGGACACGTCACACGCTGGGAATCTCTGCAGCCAGGACACAAATATTTCACTCAACATGGCTGGCCGCCTCTACCAGATCGTAAATCAAATAAGCTCACGAGACAATATAAAATCAGCTTAGGAGAGTCCAAATGAAAGATGTTAGACACATTGCACTAATGAACTCCGCTGTGCATTGCGTACCTTAGCGGGAGAGCCCAATCTCAGGATCACTCGGTGCTGTCGCTGGCTCTAACGGGATTCTTCTGCACATTAGACATCAAAACACATTGGAATGTGGACTGCCTGTTCTGTCTCAAACCCAGTCCTCTTTAATTTCTTTCAGCCCTCCCCTCGGGCCCGGCTCCTAGCTATCTTTATCTCTCACTCTCCTGTTCTTGACCCCTCCTGAACCTTCCAGAGTCTCTTTGTTTCTCCTTAAATGTCTTTATTTTAGGACTTCCGAGGAGGACCTTATCAAAGCCGGGGCCAATCTCGCTGTGAGAGCTCCTTCTCATGCCAGCGGAGTGCTGATTGAATTACCGCCCGGGTACTGGTTGTTTGTCATCGCCATTTGAGCTGCAGCCCCACGGTGACTGGAATGATCACTCGTGTCAGGTGCGGCACAACTGCTTAATCCTGCTGTGATTTCTTCAAGCCGGGGCCGGGGCGAAATACAATCCCAATCGTACCCCTCAGGCTGTGGAAACACATGGCATGAGAATAGAAAAGGCAATTTGTAGAGTCGCTGTTGCTGTCCGATACCGTAAAATCTTTCTTGTAGGCTGTATATAATTATATATTTATATAGAAATATAATTTTTTGGTGCAAAATTTGTCTGTTCACTGACATTTAAAGGGGTCATGCACTTTTAATGATTCCTTTTTTAAGCATTTTAATTAGTGCTGTCAAACGATTTATCACATCCAAAATAAAAGTTTTAGTTGACATATGTATGCGTAAAATATTTACATGTATTTACATGCATTATAATATACATTTAAACACACACAGAGAATAAATATACACAGTACACAACCATATATAATTTAAACAAACTTTTATTTTGAATGTGATTATCATTACATTTTTTTTTCCCTTGAGGTAAACGCACAATAACCTTATAAGAGCATCTCTTAGAAGATATCTTAATGTTACAAGTCATTTGTCTATAAAGCACCGTTTCCATCCAGTGATTCATAGAGAACAAAAATTGTAACTTCCTGACAAACCTGGCACTAAATCTCTCTAAGAAAAGTAGGAGAAGCCACTGAATATAATCATTTTAATTTGTAATACATGATATATGATTACATATAATTAATCTTATACATTTTTAGAATTGATGTGCATCTTGGCGTTTCCATACAGCGTTTTTTTATGTGGATTTTCAAAATGCACATTAAAAAATAGGTGTACGGAAACATATCTACTGAATATCAAAGCGATCAACACTTGCACAAAAATGCATTCATGTATGAATAATGTAACTCAATAAATTTTCTGCCTCTTAAATATATAAATAAAACCTAAATTTGAATCTTTTTTGGTACTGTACCTTTAAGATTTTTTATGTAAGCACTCTCTTTGCATGTGAACTGAGAATAGCTATGTTCCATTCACTCACAAATGTGTAGGTTCATTTCAACAGACTCATCCTTCAATATCAGCCTCTTCAAACCTGAATTAAACGATAAAACATCTACACTAAAACTAGTCATGAATGTGCCATTCAGACTGTTAAGGTCAGACATTAAATAAGGCGGCATCCTGTTAAACTTCAGTTGCAAAATATATGAAAAGGGCAAGCATTAAACGCAGTCTGGATTAACACATTTTCTACAGTTCTACTTTATTTTTTATTTTTTTTGTTGTTGTTAGTTTTTACTTAAAATATACTTCCTACAAATTACAATCAACAGCAGTGAGCAAGTAAGCATCAGATCACGTACAGCTGTTGACATACATATTTTTTTGGGTTTGGGGTTCTAAAAGTTTCAGTATGTTTTGGTAGTACAATGAAGTCTTTTATCTCAAAAGATCAAGGGAAACTGTATCCCTCATGAAATGACCCCTTTAATAGATACCCATCTTATTGCTGAGCTTCACATTAAATTATTAGTGATGTTTTGAAAATAATGACTTGCTTCATTTCTAGTATATTTGTATTCATATCGAATACCACCAGTCATGTCAAAATCTGAGTGAGGTTAAGGGAATTCCTCAAGTTCAAGTTAAACTTTATTGACGGCATCTGTGGCATACGCTACCATTCAACAGTCTGCAGTCAGAGAGTTTCCCCTCAAAAGACATTTGCACACCAAGGCTGCATTCATTTAAATACAATAATGCAAAAACAGTAATACTGTAAAAATTGTAATAATTGTTTTCTACACTATAGTATTTTAAAAATGCAATTTGAAGCTGAGTGAAACATCAGTTTCTCAAGTCTTTAGTATCACATGATTCTTCAGGAATCATTGTAATATGCTGATTTGTTGAGATATATATATATATATATATATATATATATATATATATATATATATATATATAAAGATGTATTAGAGATATATTTTTAAAAATACATACATTTTACATACATTTATAATTTTTTATATTTTATAGAAAAAAACAAATATCACCCTGGTCCCCCAATTTATAACACATGAAATACCCCCGTAGATCTATACAGGTGGAGCTGGGGAAGGTGGAGGGTTTCTGAAAAGCACTGCAACTGCTACAGCAAACACCAGTCAAGCACTTGAATGTTAAGCAGCAAGCACATTGCAAAAACAATCAGCTGCAGCATATGAATCAAATGACACCATTATGTCAGATCACGACAGTGCAATCTAGAATTTCATGACATAACTTTGGATTATCACAGACACAATTTACGTTTGTTTTTACTAACTAAAGAACATTCCTTCAATAGCAGAAAACTGAATCATACTACTCTAATAGTGTACACATTTGAAGCTTTTGAAGTAAGGATATCAAATACATTTAAACGCCTCACTACATCAGAGCAGACATGCACCAGAGGCCTGCTGGGAAATTCTCTGAAGAACAGTAGCTACAGGCCCCTATTGTTACACTAAACTGCCTCAAGAGTGAATGGAACTCAACTCGCCACAATTTACCCAACTGACTGCTGTTAATTATGCTTGTAGAGTTAACTTATTCAATAATTGGCTCTCAAAAATGTCAGTCTACCCAGCTGCTACCCAGAGGTTTTCTCAGGAGAGTTCCATCTAGTGTTGGAAGGGCGACGGCTTCACACCATCAGAGGAAACTCATCAAAAATAGATTAGAGGGCTTCATATCAAGTCTTTTTCAAATAAAGGCTCAAATACGCCTTGAAGAGTCTGGCACGGTGATTCCCTTAGTGCAGAACCATGTCTTATTCCGCCATGCCAGTTTCAGAAATTAGGTTGCAACTCTCAGGGGAATTTGCATACACTTATCTTTGCTCATGAGCATGAGGAATGGGTAATACGCAGCGTATGTGGCCAGTCATAGTCTGGAGGAGCATGCAAGGCCAGTCAAAGTCAAGCATTTACCTTCTGCTTGTGAAGAACTGGGTGTACTTCATTGCACAATGGACAGGCCAAGCTGTCGTTTTCCATCTGGACTTTCCTTCTGCTAAAGCTTCCATTGAGATGTCCTTCATGCCGATTCCTTTTCCTTCCAAACTCTTCTCAACTCAGCTACAACATTACAAGCAGTATGCCAGACCCTGCTAGAGCGCTGTGTTGGCCACCACCGCCAAGTTCACAAAAGTTCATGTTTACTGATTTTTATGGGTTGTTTTATTGAGGAAGAAGCCCTGATGTCTCTCAGTTTCCCGATTCGCATCCTCTTTGTTCCTAAGTTGCAACTTATAAATAACATCTTTAAAGGTACACTTAGTGAAATATTCTCAGCGTTACATGAGCTCTGCGTCAGAATGAATTAGTCTGGAGATAAAGACAAGAGGCCCCTTCAGAAGTTAGATGTACAATCACTGGGCCGACCTACAAAGGACTTCCACTGACCTCTTATAAAACTACACGCAATTCCCAGTTTTAAGGACCAGAGAGCAATAAAGGCTAAATTGCAACCTGTAATGAACAGGGAGCCCATGAAAAGAGCTAATAAAAGGAGCTCCCAAGATCAATTTACAATAATGACGACAACGTGATTTCCCAGAGTCTCTACCAACGCAATCATGGCTTTCATGTTTGAGTGGTAAAACTGAACTAACATTTTCTGTTTGCTTTTTTGGTTTGCTTGGACCTCTTTATATCAAATATTTCTTAAACAGGGGTTTGGGGTGGGGTGGGGTTTAATTTAAATGGCCAAATTTAAATGGCATCATAAAAAAGTCTGAATTTCTTGCCAGTAAATATATATATTGCATAAAACATGGGGTCTCCTAGTTTTTTTTTTTTTAAAGGATTAAGGGAAATCCTGTTGCCATTATTGTAAGATGATATTGAGAGCTTTTATTTCTTATTTTTTCCATTGTAAGTGTTGTGCATTGTACTTTTCCTCAACTTTTGATGGCTCTGCCAATAGAATATTTACATTTTTCATATTTTATGCATTTTAAATGAACGCTTACTTGAGACAATCTTGAATCATTCCTGTTATCAAATGTTTAAACTAAGCAGGTCATATGACATGTATAAATCAACAAATGTAAAATTGCTGGAATTGCACTGGCATGACTGGCTAAGCCAAGTGGCTTGAAACTTTCCCACCACCTCGAGAGCATCTTTGTGAAACCCTGTAGTTTTCATCTAAAACGTCACAGTTGGAAAACTCGGGTCTCAGTGAGATATGCGCATAGACACAATCCTAAACATTAAAGACATGTCAAATCAAAATGACACAAAAGCAGACAAACTGTGAGGCAGTTCAGAAGCAATTACTTTTGATGCTCTATGCTGAGAAAGAAAATATGTGCACAGACAAACTCCGACTTGCTACGTGGCTCTGAGAGAGGACTTGCATATGGAGCGTATCTGTTATTTAAAGAGCAATAGAAATGACAGTCTGGGGGCTGCAGGAAATATGCAGTTTTTAACTGCAGTAATGTAACACTCATTACAGGAACAGTTCAGCTAAAAATGAACATTTTGTCATCGTTTACTCTCCCTTGTGCCGTTCCAAACCTGTATGAGTTCCTTTCTTTAGTGAAACACAAAAGAGAGTTGCTTTGTACATGCTCAAATTAAACAAAGGTCTTCTTAAATGTATCATAAAAGTCTATTGATGACAATACTTTTATTTTGGGCTAAACGGTCCCTTTTAGACTCAACTCCATTGCTTAGGATTGTTCCTATATATCACCAAATCATGGTAAAATATTTAATGGCACATCATGAAAGCATAACCATACGGTAAGTGAATTCATGTTTATGTTGCAGTGCTACAAAAGGAAATCAATCGCGGTGGACAGACACATTCCCCGGAGAGTCAGACGTTTCATTAGACTAATGGCACAATAATCACTTCCCACTTCAATCTAGCAAGTCGCAGAAGAAAGCCTGGAGACCGAACAGTACGGGATGGAAAACAGGTGCCGATTTGGTGGGCTTTTGTCTTTTTTTTCTATCAGCATCTACCAATTCTTCAGCTAACCTAATCCATGTGTAACACTTATTGGAAGGATGAAAATGAGGTTTGACGTGAGGCTTGGAAATGTGATCCAGAGCCAAAAGGTACAATTCTCTGAACTCCAGAGTCCAGCTGCAGGTTTTCACCATGACATCATCTCCGAATAACATCGTTTTAGGAAAATTGATTCCAGATAACCCTTGGAGTGAGTTTCCAAGGGAAACCACAACTATTGGCTTTCTCTTGTGGACTTTGATTGGAATTTACATCCAAGAATTTATTATACACCTCTCCAGCATTCCACAGACTCAACCACTTATTCTCAGAAACACTCCAGAGTATTTAAAACAGGATTTGGGGACAGGTACCTATTTTTGAGGGGTACCAATGGCAATCCAATAGCTCATTTGGTTCCTTAGACTATAGCTTAAACTATAATGATTTTACCAACACTTTTCAATATCCTTGAAGTTCATGATTTAAATGTGTTTTAGCAACTCTAGCCTCTCTATTTCTATTTGTGGTTGATACATTTGATTCTTTCAACTAAGTAATAATTTAACTTTCCAGCTATATCCAAAATTATTATTGTAGGTTTACTGTAGTGAAGCAATAAAGGAAAGAACAGTCATTTTATTATCATTAGAATTATGCTCATTTACCTCAGAAATCTTCCCCAAAAGAAACTTTTTTTCGAAAAGCACATTTAGTCAACATTTACTAACCTTTGTGTAGTACCAAACTTGTGATTTTCTTTCTTCTGTGGAACACAAAAGATGGAAATTTGAAAAATAGCAATGAAAGTCAATGGAGTCCAAAAAGAGTTATTGAACTATCCCTTTAAGAGTACTGTTAGTCTAGTCATGCCCCTAAGCTTGAGTGGGCGTAACACTTCTGTATAGGTTGATGAGGTTTTACGTGACCTCCAAAGAAAACTATTCACAAGTCATGTATCTACATTTGCAAGGCAGCCAGTCATGCAGAAAGCTCATGCAAAATGGAATTACTCTGGAAGAACTCAAGCTCTGGTTCAGTGAACTGCAACTTCGGGCTATGTTCAAATGTACCGTAGGGAACCAGAAGTCGACGCAGCCTGACAGACAGAGCCTCTAGATGCTCAGATGGTGCTTAACTCATTTTGGATGGCCACTCCTGCTACACAATAACAAAGAGAAGCAGAATATGCAAGCTCTCATATGAACTGAGACGTCTCAACAGACCTGCATACTGTATTTTGCAGGTTATACGTGACATTATCCTCTCTTACTTCCTCCAGTCCTCATGCGTCCAGAATGCACTACAACAAAGGCCCTTAAAATTTTCACTTTATGAAAATGCTAAAACAGTCCAGCCGCAGAACTTACAATGCCAGTGCAGAAAATATCATGCATTGAATGTATAGAATTATGTCCTAAAAAAAAATAAAATAAATAAATATTATATATATATATATATATATATATATATATATATATATATATATATATACATACATACATACATACATACATATATACACACACACTTTTTTTCAAAATATGGCTGCATGTGAGAAGCACTGCAAATAAATAAAATCTAGGAAATCTTAAATTCAGAGCAGTTTGCAAATATTATTGAAAGTCCATTAATACATACACATACTGTACATGTATACAGTTAGCTATAGCCATCTTGAAGAAAATGGCTTCTGATTAGCTTACGATGTTCTGATTGACTAAATCATCTATATATAGAGGTTATAAAAGGTGACATTAAGTTTTATGAATAGACTTGCTCTATTGTGTCTGTGATCAGCTGAAGATAAAGACTGTCAATCCTTAACAGCTGAGCTGCCCATTATTCAAAGCAGCTGGCCAGGTAGCAAAATCCTTTATTAACTCACCACAATGAAGACATTATCAGCTGTTCAAGTCTATTTCTGAAATTAAGCCTTTTAAATTGAATGCATCCAATTTAAGAACATGAATATCCTTTCTTTGCATCTGAGTTTTATCGCCGTCTCTTGAGGATGAAAGTGAAGGAAACTCATTAACAAAAGAGGTTCATTTCTCACAGTGACTTCAAGAGGAACAGTCACTGCTGTGGCACCAATGAAATATTCATCTTAACAAAATTGTAGTTGGAGGATTATGACTAAAGTTTGACGTTTATAAGATTAATACAAACTGTTTAACTTGGTATTTAATGGAGATCTCTGTTCAAAGTTTCAAGCCTAAACAAAGGTTTTAAGCATAATAGGATTTCAGGGGTAAGCAGAGACTCACTGAAACACACTTGAACAATGCTTTAGAGGGGAAAATGAGTTACGTGAGCCAAGACTTACATAACAGTACACTAAATGGGAGAATGAGCTCTTCTAAACCATAACGCACATTTTGACTCGTGAGTGAGACTGAGACAATCGCTGGGAGCTTAATTAGTTCCGCAAACAAGCACAATACTGAAAATCCCCACAAGTTAGAGATATCTTCTTGAAATATTTGGAAAAAGTTAGAATTGCAATTTTATGCCATTGTAACTTTTATAACATCAGTAGAACAAAAAAAGATAGATAGATAGAGATAGATAGATACTCAATGCATAGAGATAGATAGACAGATACTCAATGCATATGGACAGACAGACAGACAGACAGACAGACAGACAGACAGACAGACAGACAGACAGACAGACAGACAGACAGACAGACAGACAGACAGACAGACAGATAGATAGATAGATAGATACTCAATGCAAGATAGATAGATAGATAGATAGATAGATACTCAATGCAAGATAGATAGATAGATAGATACTCAATGCAAGATAGATAGATAGATAGATAGATAGATAGATAGATAGATACTCAATGCATAGAGATAGATACTCAATGCATAGAGATAGATAGATAGATAGATACTCAATGCATAGACAGACAGACAGACAAAGACAGACAGACTCAATGCATAGAGATAGATAGATAGATAGATAGATAGATAGATAGATACTCAATGCATAGAGATAGATACTCAATGCATAGAGATAGATAGATAGATAGATACTCAATGCATAGACAGACAGACAGACAAAGACAGACAGACTCAATGCATAGAGATAGATAGATAGATAGATAGATAGATAGATAGATAGATAGATAGATAGATAGATACTCAATGCATAGAGATATATATAGAGATAGATACTCAGATAGATAGATAGATAAATAGATAGATGATAGGAATATAGACAAAGATTACAATAGACCGATAGATAGAACGATATATAGATAGATAACAGAATCTGCTTGAAATGTGTAAACCAGAGCTGAACTCATATAAAGGCTTATGTGGTTCAGTCAGTATGAGCCATTCAGAGCTTTGAAATAATAAGTGCATTTGTTGGCCTTGCTACTGATTTAAACTTGCCTCATGCATGCTAACATCAGTATAACTCTCAAGGAGAGATGATTTACAAAGCAGGTTTATCTGACACACCAAGTTTTCTTTTTTTTTGTTTCTTTAAAGCATTGTTTCATGAACACTGGCATCACAAAACTCCACTATAGGAGCTTTTCGACAACGTCAAGGATTTCATTCATCACGTCCACTGTCATGGTGGCCTCTTCACAAAGAACATAAGCTGAACGCCACGTTAACACGGGCTTTGAAATGACATGAATCAAATGCGATTCTCTAATCCAAGGGCATCTCCAGCTCTTTCAGGCATCTTGCAGAGTAAAAACTGACAATAATGGCCTGCATATGGCGGAGGTCTCTTTTGACTGAGGACAAACCACACAAAAGCTTGGCAAAGTGCATGTGAATGAGCCACCAGCTGTTTCTCACCATAATTCCACTATCAGGGATCAAGGAAAGACGTTCGTGGTGAGGATGAAGCCATAATGGCTATAATAAAATGCCGAGAGGATGTTCATCACACACAGGTCTCGACCTCCATGCTGTGGTGGAAAGAGTCATGTCAGTTTGAGAAGTCTTCTAATAGCACAAAACCAGTGTCACTGTAGCTCTAAGCGCTGTTATACACACCGACACAGCTCATTGAACTCTGGGTAAATCCTCCCATTTAGCTATTTATGCCAGTCTTTAAGACTAAATAAAGACATTTGCTGCTCCCTAAAAAACACAGAACTATATAGTTCTGCTTTTACAGTCTTTTATTTATATATATATATATATATATATATATATATATATATATAAATAAAAACTAGTGACTACAGACTTATGAAAGTAGACTATAATAAAAATAAGATACATAATTTTGGACAATGTTTACATTAAAATCAAGATTCTACATGAAATAATCATTCATACATGTTAATATTGGGTGAAAAGTGAACAAATAGTTGTAACCAGCTCAGAGGAAGAGAGAAATCATGTTTAATAATACAATAATTCGTCACCTCACAAAAAGTTAAAAGTACCATTTTTACAAAATATTTCGTCAAAAAGAGTGCTAGAGTAAAAATGATACTTCATTATTTATTTTTAACCAGCACTGGATTTCATTTTGCAAATACGATCCAGGGTGGTGAATACACTTTGTTGAAAACCTTACGTAATAACATTTTACTGAACACCAGTGTCTATTCTAACATTTCACTTGAAGCTATTCATTACAGTGATTCGACCACAAATGCACAGATTTTTTGTTTTAGGTAAAACTGTGATTTAAGCTTCATATACACAACCAGAAAAGGATTTAGTCGGCAAACACACATTTGTAAATTCTTAATAAATCAAATGACCGCTAATATTTGTTCACATTCATAATGAATGCTGGAACAGCCTCTAAGGTACTCCACTGGTAATGTGCATGTGTGTGAACGTCCGACTCAATTACCATCACCTGCGATCTAAGACGGCTGAGACTGCATGCAGAGTAATGCAGCGGTAACGCTGGTGTAGCATCTGTGTTTGCAGACTATCATCGCTGAAATCTTAATTGCTGCAGCACTACTTGAAGGTGATGAAGTAACAACATTAGAGATGGTTTTCTCCAGAGACGCTGCAGATGAAAAGACAGAGATACACGCTGACAGGGGCCTCGCAGGACTGCGTGGCAAACAAAAATCAGAAGAGCCTCGTACCAATTCGACACGCTAGAGAAACCGTATCTCTGCATTATTTTTTCAACTGAGGACATGCGAAATGAAGTGACTTCAACTGATGATGCTAATCCAATTTAATGAAACTAAAAAGGTGGATGAAGGCTGCTGGGAAAATAAATGAAAACATAAAACTTGAAGTGAAAATCAAAAGGAACATCCTTAGCAGATACGGATCGAGGCGCTAAATGAACGTTGCTATTATAGTGCTTCTTAACTACTGCATATTTACTTATTTCTATAGCAGCGTTAATGGCTATTGATTCGCATTTTATCTCATGGCCAGTGTGCTTTTTATGATATTTCTTCTTACGACTGCTGATAAGATGAAAAGAAGCAATTATAGGGGAATAAATCGTATGAATGAGTCTGCGAAAAGGTCATGGGAAAAAAACTGCCAAGCTTAGAGCTAAAACATTTGAATTTGCTTCACACGAAGCAGCTGAAAGTCGTCTTTGCCAACTGGCTTTATATCCTTTTTCTCCTCCCGGATAAAGTCAAGAAAACGGTCCTCCATATCTATTGGTAAAAAAGTACTTTTCTCTGTGAAGATTCACGAGCCAGACAGAAAACAAATTAACGAAGACCAAAGAGCAATAAAACACCTGCCACTGTCTCTCTCCGTACCTTTATAAAGATTTTCTTCCAAACTCATCCTGGGAAAAAAAAAATAATTAAGCAGCAACTCCGATAATAATAAGAAATGTTTCATGAGCATCAAATTAACTTATAAAATGTTTTCTGAGAGATCCTGTGACACTGAAGGCTGAAAGTCCAGCTTTGCCATCATGGGAATAAATTCCATTTAAAAATATATTCAAAAATAAAACATTTTAATTAAATAAATGCTGCCTTGTTGAGCTTCTTCCCAAAACAGTAGTAGCAGACTTACTTTAAGAATGGATGGCGGTTATTTTAATACTATTATTTATATTATTTAATAATTTAATTAGTTGTTAAATGCATAGTGCTGTAATAATAGAATTTGATTTAATACAAAATTGTGAACATCCGTAAAATTACAATCAGACAAGCTGCAACAGCTTTGTTTCCATTTACCTATTTTTGTGCACATTTTGAAACATTGAATAAAATTTTTTTTTTTTTAAATGCTGAGATGCGCCAGTTCAATCGGGAAGTTCACTCGTTGGATGGAAACGGTGCTATATTCGCAAATGTTCTATTTGATATTCCAGTTTTGCACAAGTTAATTTCGCTTTTTTTTCTCTACTGACTGAATGTCCTTAGAAGACTCTCGTTTTATGTCCTAACGCAGAGAACTGGAACATCACGAGGGTAAAAGTAATTAATGACAGGACTTTCATTTCTAGAAAGTGTCCTCGCTCCAATCAGCTGGGGATCAGAGAGCTCGTGAAGGGGAAAAACAAAAGGCCTCAGCGTGCCAGCGATTACGGAGGGAAAGAGGTAGAGATCGGTTTGGCGGCGGCTGTGTGGTCTGAAGGAGAAATCGATTAGTGGAGCTAATAAAATCATGCTCTAAAAGCCGGCCGACTCACCGCGGCTCTGCTGACATACAGCTCCTTTACGCCGAGTGCTTATTGATCTGCCAAGGAAGTTAAACTTCACGTGCATTGTCAGCCACACACGCTCACGTGATGGCTGTAAAGCTCTCTCACACATCACAACAATGATTCCCAGAGACAAGCGCACACATCCAAGCATATAAACACAAAACAGTGCACAAAAAGCCATTATTTGAAATTAGATGGCAATAATGAATCGTGCATTTCCCAGCACTGACAGTGATCCCACTGAATTAATGCAATAATGCCCTTGGCGTCTCGGTCGGATGGTTAGCCTGCTCTCCGGTGTGTCATTGTGGTGTTTTATCTCGCACGGACACCTTGGCTGTCTCGATACCACATCGGGGCTAGAAACAGAAAACTGCCAATCCTGGCAGCGAACCATAAACTGACCATTGCAATAAAAGAGCCTGTAAACAGGGGAAAGAGAGCATGGATCAAATGCAATTTCAAGCCTTCAAAGCCCACTGCAAAAACCCAAAAGAGCTGTGCAGAGTTCAAAAGTCTGAGAGGGAAAAATTCTCATTTCTTTGATACTCGGTGTGATATCAATAAACTAACCTTTAGAAAAATATCCTGATTTTTCTACAGCCATCGGCATGTCAACGTAATCAGATTACAATCTGATGGACTACTACAAGTGTAACCTACAATTTATATTCAGAAGCAGATATATAACCTTGTATAACCTTGTATACAAAATAAGACCCTGAAATAGGGCTGGGCGATAATTCGATAACGATAATTTTCACGATATAAATTTTCTCGATAACACGATAATGACAGTTCGATAAGCGCGCCGATAATGTTTACGCACTATACGTAACGCTGCGCACGCATTTTGCAGCCTGCGCTTCTGGATGCCACACGCAGTGTTAGTACTATACAGCCATACAGTGTCAGTTGCGTGTTGGAGGAGTAAGAAAAATGAGCGACAGTGAAGAAAATGCACCGTCCACGACTAGCTCGCAGGTCACAGACTTAGTTGACAAGAAAGGTCACTCCAACTTCAGTAGTCTGGAGCTATTTTGGTTTTTTGCAATCCGACACAAAACAGAGCGACGTGCACTGCAAACTGTGCAGACGACTCGTGCCATCAAAAACAGGCAACACCACAAACCTCTTTCATCATTTAAAACAACGTCACCCTTCAGAATACGAAGATGCAAAGAAATTACAGACCCAAACAAGTGTTGGTAAACGTCGTGGACCATCTACAAGCATCAGCGCAACTACCCAGCAGAGTCTCATGTCGTCATTTTCGAAAAGCCGTGCCTTATGAGAAAAAAACAAAAAGACATGGAGACATCACAAAAGCAGTTGCATATTGCATTGCAAAAGACATGCTTCCCATTAGTCTTGTCGAAAATGAAGGATTTAAGAATCTTATCCACGTTCTTGACCCCAGATACGAACTACCGGGCGAAAACATTTCGCAGACAGCGCTTCCACGGCTATATACTGAGTGTAGGAGACGGTAGAGCGGCATCTGCAAAATGTACAATTCTTCGCTACTACTTGGATATATGGTCCAGTCGCACATCGGAGCCTTATCTGAGCCTTACAGTTCATTTTATAGACGAAGACTGGAATCTTCAGAGCAAATGCCTTCAAACAGCTTATTGTCCTGAAGATCATACAGGTGAAGTTATTGCCCAAGGAATGACTGAAGCACTCACCTCCTGGGGGCTGAGTGAAACCAGACAAGTATGTATCACAACTGATAGTGGTGCAAACATGGTAAAAGCTGCATCGCTCAATAAATGGACACGACTTCAGTGTTTTGGACATCGACTACACTTGGCTATTGGTAAGCATTAGTCTCCGTATTCCATCTAATAACAAAAAAGTTATAGAAATAATAATAATGATGATGAATTTTAAATCAATATTGTATTTAGGGCTGCAACAACGAATCGATTAAATCGATTAAAATTGATTACTAAAAGTAGTAACTTTTTGGGAGTAACGTTAACTTATGAATTTACGTGCTGAATCTTGCGTTGTGTGTTAAAAATTTTGAATTAAAACGGAAAAATAAAATAAAGGGATACATCTGTCATACAGCGTTATTGTGGCTGCGTGTGTCACGTGACAAACATGACGCGTAGCCATGGAAACATTAAAGGTGAACGTTCTAAAATTACGGTCGCCTAAAAAAATTCACTCCTACACTGCAAAAAAGCTTTTTTTACTTAGTAATTTTGTCTCGTTTCCAGTCCAAATATATTAAAAAAAATCTTAAATCAAGATTACTAGACAAGAAAAAATGGCATGAGAAAATTAAGAGATGCTTAAAACTTCTGTTTGAGATGCTTTAAATTCTTTTTTTGGAGTGCACTTTCTAAAGATTTTAGTTCTGTTTGAATAAAAAATTAATGCTTTAATTGTTTTTTTGTTTTTATCCAATTGATCGATTAACTAAAAATAATCGACTGACTAATCGATTATTAGAATAATTGTTAGTTGCAGCCCCAGTTGTATTATTGATGTGTTCTTAAATGTTAATGATTACAAGAAAGAAGCCATATTTAAAACTGAAATGCATAATTTAGCCTAAATATTTAATGTGGAGTAGTAGTAGTAATGATGCTGATATAAAAAGCTAATTTATATAGTGCTGATGGCCTTGTGCTGCTCAATTGTTGCTACAGTATATTATATATATTTTTCTTTACATATTGTGGATACATTTGAAAAATATTGTGTTGAAAAAGACAAAGTAAGTATCTATTTCCATTCCTTCCTCAGAGAAAGTGGGGAAGGACAAGAGGGTGGAACGAGCTGTCGGGCTGTGTAAAAAGTAGTGGCTGCCTTCTCTTTCTCTTGGAAAAAGAAAAGAGACCTTGTGACTGCTCAGGAAGAACTTAAACTGCCCAGACACAAGATGGTGACAGAATCACCTACCAGGTGGGGCTCACGTCAAAAGATGGTGGCCAGGGTGATTGAACAGCACAAGGCTATCAGTCAGGTACTCACTGCTGACAAGAAAACCAGACACTTGGTGCCTACCTGGCAGGACATTGACGTTTTGGAGTCAATAAATGAGGGCTTGAAACCACTTCTTGAGTTCACAGATTCACTGTCTGGTGAATCTTATGTGAGTGTGTCCTACCTTAAGCCTGTGCTGCACCTCTTCAAAACAGAGGTCCTGAAACATTCTGATGATGACACACAGCTCACAAAGGACATAAAGACAGTAGTCATAGACTATCTCAGTGAGAAGTATGATGAGGAGATAACAGATGAACTGCTTGATATGGCATCCTTGGTTGATCCGCGCTTCAAGACTCAATATATCAGGCCAGAGAAAATTGAGGGAATCAAACAAAGAGCAGTTTCTGAGATTCTGAATATGGAAGGAGACCAAGGTCCATCCACTTCACAGGCTTCATACAGAACAGAAGAAATGGAGGCAGAGGGGAGCTGCTGCAGCTGTTCCTGCCAAGAAGCAGAGGAAGTCACTTGGCAGTTTTTAAGAGGCCATCCCCAGCAACACAGGACTCACTGACATGCAGGTAGTGGAGATGGAGCTGGAGCACTACCTCATGGCTCCAGATGCAGACAGTGAAACAGAACCCTGGATTGGTGGAAGATGTATGACAAAAATTTCCAAAAGTAAGCCAACTAGCAAGGCGTTACTTGTGTATATCCTGCTACCAGCTCCCTTCCGAGAGGCTTTTTAGTACTGGAGGAAACATTGTGACCTGTCATAGAGCAGCTTTAAAACCTGAGACTGTAGACAGACTTGTCTTTCTTGCATGTAACTTGTAGGAAATGTCTTTGGCTGTTGAAAACTTGAGCAGTAAATGCTGAAAAATGGTTAAGATTGTTCTTTTGTTTATTATTTTTTTTATTTATATTGTCAGACAGCTCAAACATTTTACAAAATGTGTTAAATCAGCTGCACAAAGGGATTGGCATGCTGAAAAGATTTGTCTATTCTCATTTTTTGTTGGAAGATAAATATACTTAATCACTTTAACTCTACATTTACAGTCAGAGCCATGTTACAAATGTTGTATAATTTTACAGTTCTTATTTTTTTATAAAAACGTTTTATATATTCTATTAATATTAATAATATTATTCTATTGATGTTGATGTAACTAGTAATATTCAAATCTGTATCTACCTCAATTGATCATTGTTTGAAAATTATTTGTCATGTTCTGACAATAAACTATAAATAATAATTAATTGTCTGGTTTTCTTTTATTCAGGAGAAAAAACCTGCCTTTAAAATCGCTAGATATAAAGATTTGACATTTATTGTGATAATTATCGATATCGACTGATAAGGAAAAATTATCGTGATAATTTTTTTGCCATATCGCCCAGCCCTACCCTGAAACACTAAAAATGTGATGCTGATTATGTAAAAATCAAAAGTCAATGCAACAAAGACTTTGTGAATAAACTAAGAATTTAATTTAAGCACAGATATATACGCCAGGGGTTCATTCATTTGCAGAAAACACAAAAAGGCCATTCTTGTGTGGGACGACAGTTTTGAATGTTTGTTATCTTCACATTATTCTCAATTAAGGAATTTACATTTATGCATTTTAATACATTTATGCATTTGGGGATTTCTTTTACTGAAGCATTCCTGGGAATTGAACATATGACACATGTTATAAATGTTTGACAGATTTTTTTTTCTTAAGTGTGAATAAGCAAAATTAACATACAAACAAATTAAAGAAATAATGAACCGTGCACAATATAAACACTGCCAACAACCAAGTTATGATTTATATTGAATACTACCACCACTACTACTGCTTATAATAATAAATTGTCACCATCGCCGTCATCATCATCATCATCATCATCATCATCATCAACTGTCTTCAATGTTGGTATAGTTGATAGCAAAGAGTTTTGGAGTATAATTTCCTGTAATTTATGCGGCGTCATTCAAACAAACAACGAATAGCTACTACTACTAATATGTGTCTATTTGTCTTTTATGCAGAGCCAACTGCCAATTAGCATTATACTGCGGCTCCAACATGATTAGTCACAGTCACAGCTCAGGTGATTGTCTCAAAGACGCCGCTGAGATGGCAACGCTAACTGAAATCTTCCTCCAGGTATTATCCAACTCTCCTCGTGGATTACCTCCTCATCTGCATGCAGCGAGTCGTACTATAATCTGCCTCAAATCCACGTTTTGCTCCATATTGAGCGAAACAAGCCGAATTCTCCCTCTCCAGCATTTCACCTGATCCCAGCATCCTCCACTCCTCTGCATGCCACACTCCATTGCCTCACACACACACACACACACACACACTGAAGAGTGTGTTATGCCCCGCGGATGCAGACACAGACATGGAAAACTCCTGCTTCCTCCCCTCATGTGTTCCTCACACTGCCCTGCCGCTGACCTGAAGGCTGCAGATGACTTACGGATGAAAGAATCCACGAGTCGTGTCACGACACAGGGTTACAAACAGGGCTACGAATTAATTTACAATTGCCTTAATTATTTTAAAATGTCACGAACAATAATTAAGATCAGAATGTACACGCTACACTGAGTTATCCATGTGTAGGTTTATTTTAGATGTAATTTGCAATGCAAATTTTTTTTTTTTTATATTTGAGTTAACTTTGAGATCTCTTACCGAACAACTAGTCAGGTATTTATTTATTTTTAAATATTGTGTTTTTAAATAATTTGTATTGTGAAGTACTCTTAAATGTAATTCAATTTCTTAATATATGGCTCAATATTAATATAATATACAAAATAATGAATTAATTAAATAATAAATTCAATAACTTAAAATAGAATAGAACATACAAAATTAAAAAAATAAATAAATTTTAGGTGTTTCTCCTAAACTCAATTTATATATTCATATATATTCATATATATATATATATATATATTCATATATATATATATATATATATATATCATATATATATATATATATATATATATATAACTTCACATGAAGATCACTCAGTTTGATTGGATACGTTGATGTCAAAGATCTCATTTGCAATTTGTGTTTGCTATGCACACTTCTGCTACGGAACAGGGAATTTATTTACAGAACATTAACATGCAAAAAACACAGCAAATTTGTAATGCAAACCAGACTGCTCACCTCTGTTGAGAAAGCTTGTCCACATTTTCACAAACAGAAATGTATTCAAACGATAAGTCAAAAAAAATCAAAACCGTGGCGAGAATCCCACAGATTGCGGCGGTGCTGTGAGCAGCGCTACACCGGCTAAGCCTTGTGTCTTATCATCTGTGTGACAATAGTGTTTGAGTTGCATTGATCTTAAAGACTGTTTCATTTCCCCTCTCAGTGGAATCCCTGAGTCTTTGGCACACAAACATAGATTCATACACCCATCTGCATGAGGGGAGAGAGAGAGAGAGAGAGAGAGAGAGAGAGAGACACAGAGAGAGAGAGAGAGACACAGAGAGAGAGAGAGAGACACAGAGAGAGAGAGAGAGAGAAGAACTGTGTCAGCCGGCTAATTACCTTGGGTCACTGATGCTCATTCATTGTAATGCACAGACCACATATTTTGACAAGAACACATAATCTCTCTTCCCGTAGACTAGCAGAAACAGCAGTATGGAAGATGCTAAATGACTGCTTACTTGTAAACGCAATGATTAATCGGTAACACTTTACAATACGGTTCATTAGATAACAATATTAGTTAACGTGAACATAGAACGAGCAATACTTGTAGCGTTTATTAATATTAGATCCATGTTAATTTCAGCGTACTAATGCATTATTAAAATCAAAGTTGTGCTTGTTAACGTTAGCTGATGCCCTGTGAACAAAGAAGAATCAATACTGTAACAAATGTATTCTTTGTTTGTTCATGCTAATTAATACATTAACTGATGTTAACAAACAAGACCTTACTGTGAAGTGTTACCCATTAATCTCGAATATCAGAGAAAATGAAAGTATGCAAAATTTTTGTATAATCTCGTTTAAAAGGTAAATGGCATGTTCTCAGAAATGTAAGCTTTATATTTATGTTGTTTACATATGCTTTTAGTAAAAGTGAAAAAACACCAAAAACTAAATAACATTTACACAAAAATCATTAGTAATTAAGGCTAAAATAAAAAAATTATATATTGTATATTATATAATTATATGATATTATATATTATTTTTTCTTCATTTAAATTTTTAAATTATAACTCTATAACTATATAAACTTAGAACAAGACTTATAACCTGTAGAGTAAAACACTATAATACACTTATGATTTAACAGATCTAAGCTAAAAAAAGAAAATGAATAAATAACTAAAAATGTGGAATAAATTCACATCACTGAAACAGTTTCAAAGTAATGAAAGTTTCAAGGGGCAATGACAGGGCTCTGCTGATGACTGTACTAAACCAAATGACACATTCATGAAACCCTGTCTCTCAGAAGGGGCTTGTCACAAATCAGAACGATTGCCCAGGACGCTGAGAGAGAGAGAGAGAGAGAGAGAGAGAGAGAGAGAGAGAGAGAGAGAGAGAGAGAGAGAGAGAGAGAGAGAGAGAGAGAGAGAGAGAGAGAGAGAGAGAGAGAGAGAGAGAGAGAGAGAGAGAGAGAGAGAGAGAGACAGAGAGAGAGAGAGAGAGAGAGAGAGAGAGAGACAGAGAGAGACACAGAGAGAGAGAGAGAGAGAGAGAGAGACAGAGAGAGAGAGACAGAGAGACACAGAGAGAGAGAGAGAGAGACAGAGAGAGAGAGAGAGACACAGAGAGACACAGAGAGAGACACAGAGAGAGACACAGAGAGACACAGAGAGAGAGAGAGAGAGAGAGAGAGAGAGAGAGAGAGAGAGAGAGAGAGAGAGAGAGAGAGAGAGAGAGAGAGAGAGAGAATCAGATGGACGGGTCCTGCCATCGAAGGTGACAAAATGAATGGAGAAGTGGCTTGCACAACCTGACACTCATGAGTAAGCGGCCATGCTAGCTTAGATAAATGTGTGAGTATATGTCACGGATGAGCCCCGTTACCCCACGGCTCAGAAAGCTTCAAGCAGCTGCCAAACGACATACTAACACTGCGGGTAACTGAATATTTCAGCCCTGGTTGGACTACACAAGCCAGCAGTAATGTCACACTGAGCTATCGCAGTTACATCTAGTCATCGTTTCCAAAGGCTAGCATCACCTGTTTGCGTGTGTGTGTGTGTGTGTGTTAATTACAGAACAGTGACAATGTTCCACTGATGACCGCTGCTTGAATAAGATGGATGTAAAAATAATCTTTAAAGCAACACAGCACAGTAGTTCAACATGCGATCACGAAACATATTGGGTGAACATGAAACTCAAGCTCTGTTTCAAAACCTATTGCGCTGCAGTGATGAACACTGGTGACTAAGACAGCATACTGTAACTGACCTCGCTTGGTCATACAAATAGTACCCCTTAGTTAAAGCACCAGGGACGGTTCAACTTACAACTACAAACTTCTGCTTCCACCTTGACATTTCATACTTTGTGATACAATTAAATAAATCATTAATGAATTATTGCAAGAGGTAATGCAGCAGTGTGTGTGTGTGTGTGTGTGTGTGTGTGTGTGTTTTGTATTTCAAAATTAATTCAATAATAACAATCATTAGAATATCTTTAGAGAGAAACCTTAATATTGAACATGTCACCATGATTTAATCATGATTTTATTACAGCAAAAGTGCTATGTTATAACTATGTTATACGGTTAAAATATAGTTAGTCTAGCAAAACCACGGTTAATTTGTGGTTGCCATTATTTAACATTAGTAACCATTGTCTTTGGATTACATAATAATAATAATAATAATCAGGAGTGCAAACTCAACAGGTGTGAAAAGGTGACAAAATAGGACAAATCAAAGTAGGAAAGCATTTTTGGCAGTACATTCAAGGATAAACACCTTTATATGAATCCAAGCGTCCAAGCGACAACTACAGTCTACAAATCAACAAGGATTGTTGTTAAGATTATTATATGAACTTGTTTAGGGCAAATAAAATCACTGTAAATCTTAATTTCAACCCTCAAGTTCTTTTGAAGCAGCTGACAAGTTAAATGCAAGGTGTTTCTCCATCTTGAAATGGGCTGTTACAGACTGACACTTAGCTATGGCTTAGTGCTGCCTCCACTTCAGCTGAGTGATACTAATATTACTGTACATTAAATGGTACACTTTACTTGTAGCATGAACACTTCTCAAACCAACTTCCTGTCAGAGTAAAAGCTTACTGATATGTGAGACAAATATGTTAACGTCGAGACTGAGAACATTTTGCAAAGGGTGTGTGTGTGTATTTT
Source organism: Puntigrus tetrazona (assembly GCF_018831695.1). NCBI lineage: Eukaryota > Metazoa > Chordata > Actinopteri > Cypriniformes > Cyprinidae > Puntigrus > Puntigrus tetrazona. The sequence continues at coordinate 20,989,425 of NC_056707.1, read as the reverse complement.
TTAAAAATTGTGCATTGTGCTTGTTGCAATGCATTTTTCCAGTGGAAGGTACAGTACATGCAACACTGCTTTAGAATTTGTGCCAAAAGAGATCAGTAAAGCACATTTCTGGCCTTAGAGCGGAACTGCACACACACTCCAGCTCAAGAGCTCCACATAATCTAAACAATGAACTGCCTAACAACTTAACAACTGCTCACAGACAAATCTGCCGGAGCATGAGAGGAAATTATTCATGCAATCATTCGGTGAAATGCCGAGGGTAAAGCCATTAGGCTTAAATCCATTGTTAATGAAATGTCACACCTCTGGAGTAGAGTCCTGCTGTGTTCCCCATTTACGTTCCTCTCCATCTCATCTGTATCCGTGCCCTGGTCAGGCCAGCTCGCTGGCTTTGAGCTTTCTGTGAGACAGGAGTCAGACAGAAATACTGAAACAGCCAGCTGTGTTGCTAACAAGGTGATAGACTCCCCACAAGAAACAATGATTCACTTTACTCAAGCGAAGAAAAATTTGATATATCACTTGTGATTTTTTTCTGTTATACAAAATAGAATTTTTACTAAATTGCATAAATATAATATTAAATAAGATTTAATTTACTGATAAAATTCAATAAATAAAATATAGATTTATATTTAAAAGCATCAATTTTGACATTAATTCAATAATTATCAATAATAATTTTATGTCACTGATCTATTCTCTGAAATTTTTCGAATCGATATTTTATGCACATTCATGTGTTTGGCACAGAGTTGAATAATAAGCACGGAAATGTCCAGTCAGCTAGTCATTATCGCGACATAAACATCTTAAGCAAGACCTGTTTACCTGGATTTATTTTGCAATGACAACCAGCTGATTTATTTTAGTTGGATGATGAAAGTGAAGTGTCTGGAATAGCTGTGCAGCGTAACAAAAAACAGGAACCAGGTGTCTGTCTATTGATGTGTCCCCATTGGCCACTGCAGACAGTTTGGTTGATTATAATGAAAGTGATCTAGTTCCATCGTGTCAGGCTAGGCAGATTGAGCTGTTGTTTTGAATGCTTTAAGTGTTGAAAACATTATCCAGTGCTATTAACGGTTCCAGATTTCCAGACTTTTGTCAGCATTTTTTCCCGGCTCTTTATTTTTGGTGGAAACCTGCATAACTTGCAGAGCGATACACAAAAAGGGTCTCTCGTTCTCTTGCTCTAGTTTGTGAAATGGTGCTTTTAGATGTTTAGAAGCTTTGTGGTCACACAAAGCAGCATCTCTCAAAACATGTTTTTAGCATAATGATGAGCTAGCGCATCGGAAGAAAGAGAAAAAGGAACATAAACAACAGTGAAAAATAATTCAAATATCACTTGTTTACCTCCAAACATATGGGCTCATTTTTCAACTTCAAGCGGCGAGTAAAGGCTGTTTTTGAGAACAAGGCACGGCATATTCAAAGAAAAACCACACCAAACTAATCCCAGGCTACTTATTTTACAATGCAGAGCGGCAGGTCAGGCAGGCAAATGAAGATAAGGTGCACGCTGCATATAAACAAACAGAAAGCAAGAAATTCATGCCGCATGCACGCTCCCAACAGCATCACAGCCATGAATAACTTGTCATACTGTGTGTGTGTGTGTGTGTGTGTGTCCCAAGCAATTTCTCTCTAGGATATATTTTGAAGGTTAATTTAAAGGAGCTGGATTGGGGGCAAGTTCATTCATGGACACACGGACAAATGTAAACCCACATGGAAAACAGGCGACGGGAAGGACAGGCCATCTGCTGGGAGGCGTGCGCTGGCCGTCCTAGACTCATCAAACGCCTGTTGGGTGGGTTGTCTCTCCTCGGTCTATTCGACAGAAACACGTTTGATGGCGTTTGAATGGCAAATCGTCCGTGCAGCGTTGCGCTCATATGGAAAATTGGATCTGAACATTTGCATAATGTTTCTTGCTTAAACAGAAGACGGTTTTTGCAACAGGAGGCATTTTTCCTTCCCATCACAGCACATATGTGGCCTACTCTACCTGGTATACGTTTTAATCAGATGCACTTGATCACGTGAAAGCAAAGCAAGGTGAAAATGCAGCTAAGGTGTATTGCACTCAAATCAATGAGCTCATATGTGGTCAGTGATGGATTCCACATTTGAAGTTGAAGTAGAAGTAGAAGAAGAAAGGTGGCAAATACGAAGAAAGTGGAATGGGAGAAGGAGGAGGTTAAGAAGTTTAAGAAAAAGAAAGCAATAAAGAAGAGGAAAATGATAAAGAACAGAAGATGAGAAATCTGAAGATGAAGAATCAGAAGAAGAATCTGAAGGAGGAGAAGAGGAGAAGAAGAAGAGAAAGAAGGAGGAGGTTAAGCATAATAAGAAGTTTAAGTAAAAGAAATTTGCAAAGAACAAGACGGGAAAACGAGGAATCAGAAGAAGAATCTGAAGAAGAAAGAGGAGTAGAAGGAGAAGTAGGAGGAGGATGAGGTTCAGAAAAATATATTAATAAAGTGAGAGAAAACTGTTAAGAAGAATAAAGTAAAGAAGAAGGAGGTTAAGAAGATTTAAAAAAAGGAAAGAAAGAAGGTTAAAAAGAAAAAGAAGCCGCTTTTTATTTTGTGCTGATAAATAAGATCAGAGGTATAAATGTAATCCAGCTAAAGAATATCCACATCCGATCAGATATGAGCTGCATGTTAAGGTCAGGTAAAGGCGGCGTGTGAAGTACACATTCATGAAGGAAGCCCACAGGAAACATGCTCTCACAGCTCCATTCGAAAGCATGATTTTCCCAGGTTGAGATGAGGGTTGCGTTCAGGACATCATGTGAGAAAGACGCCTCACACCCCTGCTGTTTCAAACAGTATAAATCTTTCAACCGAGACCATTAAAGTTTGATTCGGGCTGTACCTCACGAACACGTCATGACTCATCAACTGAGACTCCATCACCGTGAGGCGGCCACATTTCACCAGACGGCAGACGACTCGCCAAATGATTTATGACATTTATTCAACAACATGCTGCATAATTTAAGCAGTTTCACTAATGAGTTCATTTACAAAAAAACTCTCCTGAGCTAAAAACATTTGTGCGCGCATTTCAATTTTAGTCTCAAATCTGGCATTTTTTGCTAGGTCGTTCACGTTACCTTTTAAATGTTGCCCCGAATCAAAAACTGCTTTGGTTCCTAAACTGACCCGCATGCATTAAAGACCTCACACCGGCTCTTTCATTAGAAGTAAACAAAAAAAAAAAAAAAAAAAAAAAAAAAAAAAAAAAGGAGGCAATGCGGTGAAGCTGATGTGCAGTGAAGGCTGGCATCAAATTGCATGTTGATTAATTATGAGGGCGGAAGGTAAAAAAAAAGGGTAAAATTTGAATAATGCATTCTATGGAGTCATACGCGACCTCAATAGAGTGTACCGCATGCGAGAATGGTCATAACCAGGAAATATGGGACACTATAAACACCTTCTCACATAATGAATTTTAAAATAGGCCATTCTTTGACTTTATACGTCAGCACATTTCTTACAAATTCTAAATGAAAAACATTGAAACTGACAATAAATGGACAAAATGTCAGCCTGATTGTTCATATGGGTGATTGTTTTCTTTAATCAAGAACAATGTTACTAAAACATTTTAATCTTTATATATATATATATATATATATATATATATATATATATATATATATCTTATATATATATCTATATATATATATATATATCTTATATATATATCTATATATATATATATATATATCTTATATATATATATATATATATATATATATATATATATATATATATATATATATATATATATATATATATATATAGAGAGAGAGAGAGAGCAGAGAGAGAGAGAGAGAGATTTTATTATATATACACTATACAACCCCAAATTAATGATAATGTTCATATAAAACCATTATGTATTTATCATAAAGTTCTTAATTTTCATAATAGCATTTAATATTATATTTTGTCATTATAGAAAGTTATTAGTCAATACTATAAAAAAAGGAACGCATTTCCAATTTATTTCCAGATACGACAGTGACCCAGATCAGAAATGAAAAGGTCAGATTCAATCTCAGGAAAAAAAAGAGAGAGAAAATGGTATCTTTGTATTTCCCTCCCTCTAATGGTAATGCCCCAGTGACAAGCCACTGTACCCCTAAAGGTATCATTTTTGCACATTTTATGTCCGGCAGTGTCAGTATTTTTGCTGGTAACAATATAGTAACAAAAAAAACAAACAGTCTGTGACGCATACTATGGGTGAAAAACAACATTTGCGCCACACTCAGCTGTGAAGGCAGCTTATGCTTGTTTTAATCTGAGGTACTTCAGACAGAATCAGAGCAGACATGCGTAAGCTGGGATGACTCAAAGAACAGGAAGAGTGAATTTGTCTGGTTTGTGTCATTAGTCATTTTTTCGCCACCTTATCAATAGAAGCGGAAAGGAAATAAAGGTCAAAAGGAACTGGGCTTAGAAATATGAGTCTGCCAGACATTAACCTAACTTTTTTTTTTTTTTTTTTACAAACATTATTAAATCTATACGTTTAAAAAGTACTACCATCTTCACTTGCAATGAACAAGTCATAATTACAAAAATGTCTCTTTTTTAGATGATAGCACTGCCATCTAGTGGACCCTACTGCTCTGACCACAACAAGAATGTGATGCACATGTATGCCTACGGTCATGAGAAATGTACTCGGTATATAGTAAGCAAATGAAGTGCCACGTTAGCAGAAACTCTGAATAATCCATCAAAGTCAGTGCACAGATGTGAGGAGCGCGGCGCAGCTTTTTTTCCTCAATGGTCTGGCGCTTTGAGCAGAACTGATCTACTGTCAGTCAACAGGACACGGCGGTAAAGCGCAGCACATCCTCCCTGCTGTAATTACATATGTCCGGCTCAGACTACAGCAAATAATGAGCAGCCTGCTTAAAGATTCAGAGCCACTGACACCGCCTGCAGCGAGAGCCACTGTCCGACTCAAACGCCTCAATCACAAACAAACGCTCAATGAACTCATTTGAGTGACAATTCATTTTACAGCAAAACACGTTTATGTTAATGTTATTATTAGTGCTGTCAAACGGTAAATTGCATCTACAATAAATGTTTTTGTTTACATAATATATGTGCGATCATTTCTCTAAGAAAAATAGGTTGTGTTTATATATTCTGTATATTTATACATAATATAAAATATAATAATATATAGATGTGAATATTTGCAAAATACATACTGAATGTGTGTATTTATATATACACTGTACACATTATGTAAACATTTATTTAGAATCCAATTGTTGACATCGCTAGTTATTACGAAAAACATTATTCAATAATTATTATTTAATACAACAGATTCATGAGATGATAAATTTTATAAAAATAAATATATAGCTCTATATATATATATATATATATATATATATATATATATATATATATATATATATATATATATATATATATAAATGTGTATCACTACAATAATGATTTAGTACAAAATAATGGTTTTCTAGGCAGAAAAAATAATGCGTAGCAGATCTCATAAAAATTGCTAAACATTTGTGCTGTGAAATTATTAATCATGATGCATAATATATGTGAGTTCCGTATATATTATACACACACACACACGCACATATATTTTAAATATTTACATATGATTCATATTAGAAATAAATATATTTAACGTAAGATTTTCTGAAATTAATCGTTTGAAAGCACTACAAAAAACATTGCAAACATCTAAAAATATTGAGCTTCTTTGGACTAGCCCTAGCTAACCTATTCTTTTAAATGGCAGTTGAAGCGTTTACAGATGACTGCCCAAACGCACCAGCCCCTGCAGCTCTTATTGCTGTTTATTGAAGCTCCATGGAGCACCAGAGACGCTCCCACAGAGAGAGGAAGATGAAAACACACGAGCTTTTACTCCCAGACATCCCTGCAGGAGCAGCAGCTGTGAGGGGCAGATCAAACATCACCTCTGCTTTTCACACACTCATACGGTTAGAAACAAAAAAAATAAATAAAAATATATATATATATATAAAATCACACTCACGCTTTCGCGTCGATGCATATGTGGGCTGACGTGCATAACACCAGCCAAACAATCTGGCAAACACGTGGAAAACTTGATGACACAAACTACGCACTTGCATCACATTATAGATGAAAAGTGAATATGCTTATTACACCTCTACTGAGTGCTGAATCCTGTTCCGTTCGCACTGAGCTTGGTTATTTACAGTACCAGAGTGAAACTGCATTTCAGGCCCAAATTGTCTGATATGAATGGTTTTCAATAATAGCTTTAACTGCAATGGATGAATAAAAATTTCATAATACAGCATTTATTAAAATAGATAAATTTTATGCATCCTTACTCAAAATAATAGATTTTTTTAAACTTTTGATACTTTATATTGTAGTGGATGTATATAATAGTATATAATATAAGATTTAATGTAGACATAAATCACAAGAACTTGCATTGTTACTCAATATAACTCCATATGGACAAATTTCCATCCCTACTGGACCTCTGATTTTTCATGACAAATGTCAAATTAACATTCATGTTTCTAGTTTACAGTTGCAACCATCATATGAACAAAACAAATTACACTTCCATTAACAAACAGGCTGAATAAGACAATTTTTAAAAGATTTCTTCATCCCCCAAACTGTCTGTGTGTCTGCTGTCAAAAACTGGTCACATACAACTTTTATGTTTAACAGCAGAGTTACGTCATGGTGGGAAAAATCATATCTGGGATTCTTCATGAGGAAAGCGCAGATTATTTTACCAGCATTCGTAAACTCATGAAATTCACCATGACATAGTAGACCTTCTAATAGCGCAATAAGCTCTTCAAACTGAATAAAAATTTCCATTTTGCTCTGGCCGCCCTTTCAAAAGAGGCAACAATTTTCCCATGGACTCTAACACAGTCTGTCTAATGTCTGTAGGCTATATGCTACTTTTCCACCAATCTAATGAAAGTTTGGTCACCACTGCTTCGCTACACTGTCTCGCCTGCCAGGCCAGTACCAACTTCTCACGCTTCGTCTGCCCATCTTCCACCAGTGCGACCCAAACAGTTTCCCAGGTAACTTTCAAAACAAGAGCGTGTGTGTTTAAATATAAAAAGGTAATCTGGCGTGCATGTGGTTGCTACTCATAAACTGAATGAGCTGTTAATACAGGTTCATCTTTAGTCTCGACAGTGCAAATAGCTTTGTTCCACCCACCGTCCAGACTGTGAACACACTGATAAATTGTCACTTACTGGTCAAGTGCAGGTGCTGCCATTCGCACCAGTAACAAATGCCAGCACCGTCACAGGCCTGTTAAAAGAGACGCGTTATCCTCAAAGGCCCATGTGAGAAGCATACTTCAGGAATTTGTCAGAGACACCCAAGAGGTTACAAAGATGATGCACATGTCTCGGTTCTGCCATTTCCAGGGGCAGAAATTAACCAGGGCTTAGAACAAAAAGGCTACAGAAAGGTGGGTTGAGCCCCGCAAAACAAGACCTCTGAGGCCTAAAAACGGCACCTATATGGTTGCTAGCATTTGAAATTATTAAAGAAATAGTTTAATCAGAAATGAAAAGTTGTGAGGATCATTTATTGTTGTTTTCACTACAATAAGAAATCAACTTGTCATCAATACTTGTATATTCTAAGTCTTCTGATATCATACTATAGTTATTCACTGATAACTTCAGCTCTTACTGTAACTTTGACTAGAGTCAGTGAGTTCAAATTTAAGATCAAAATTCAATAAATCGTTCAGAGGTGCGTTTCTAATCATTCAGAGATTACCGTTTGTCTGTTTGTTAAACTAAATTTTACTTCAAGAGCCACACAGCTGACGTGATCTAATCACTAGGACCTGACGAGACATATTGGCATAATTTTTTCAAAAATCGGCCAGATGCCAATATTTATATTTAAAGCCCATATTGGCTGATTCGATGTCAGTCCAATAATAATAATATTTTTTATTTTTCATTCAGTGGTTGAAATGGACTTCAACAGACTGGAAATAATAGTTAATATGTAGAAGTAGACTATGTTTATGTACTTTTATAATGGCCTTGTGTCATTTTTGGAGTTTGACATCCCCAAAACATGCCAGGATATTCTTAAATAAAAAAAAAAAAAAAAAAAAAAAATTAATAAATCTCCTTTGGCTTTCTTTCTTTTGTGAAATACAAAACAGATTTGGAAACGACATGAGGGTTAGGAAATGATGACAGAATATTCATTTCTGGGTGAACTATGGCTTTAATAAGAACAACTCTTTAAAAATGCCACATGAAATGACAAGTCAGGCCCTCTGAGTCAAATGCTAACTCAGAGCGCATTACCATCAGAGCTGTTTATGCCTACACAAGAAAAGCGTGTCATCTCCAAGAATCAGAGTATTCTCTCCTCTGGGTTAGGGAGGTCTTACCTTGACTGCCGCCGCTGCTGAGAGAGTGCAGAGGAGCAGGAGCCGAGCTGACGCTCGCCGTGGGCAGCTCTCCATTATTCAGCTGTTTGACCCTCTTGAGGTGAGATTTTCCATTGAAGTGGACCTGGGCCTGTGCAGCCGAGTGCAGCTGGATGTTGCAGACTTCGCAGAGCGAGTAGAGCAGCTTCTTCTTCTCCTGCTGGAGCTGCATGTCTATGTTGGAGTCGCTGGGATCCTTTACCTCCACGCAGCCTGGGATGCCAAAGCACAGTTGTCCATTTTCTATCAGCTGGGTGGGGCTCAATGGGGTCTTCATACCTGCAGGACAACAAAGAGACGAGGGGTTGAAACGCAAACCAAGTGTTTAATGCAAACCAGGACTGGTGATGACTCACCTTCTGAATTCTGCATCACCCCACACAAGAGTTTTTGGAAAACCAGGTGGGGAGAGTTTACATCCTAAAACCACCAAGGTAGAGAAGCGAAAACGTGTGCGAGTGCGGATGTCTGGAGCGCTTGTGTGGGGCTACACGGGTGGCTGAATGTTCCCATCTCCTGAGCTCTGGCTCCTCCCCTCCGCACGCTCAAGCCAAGCTTCCCCACTTGTGGAACGGGCACGGAGCTACGACTGACCTCCTGTGCCCATCTGTTGCCTTTGGTAAGAGACCCGACTAGCATACCTCATGCCTACAGTTCTTACACAACCGTAGTGAAGACCGTCAAGCGCAGGGGGCACGAGCAGCAGCTACGAAGGGCTTATTCCTGTCAGTGGGCAGCAGACGCCACAATCAACAACTATTGTGTGTCTTGGAGGTCTGCAAGATTGAATAAATTACATAAAACCTCCCTTCCGAGCCTCGACCTCTCAAGCACTACAATTGAATGTCTGGCGTAATGGATAGCTGCAAAAGGGAGTGTTGCGCTCTGGGAAACGGTGATCTCTTTAATCTGAAAATTGCAAAAACTGCATATCTACCCAGTCTGCACTAATGCCACAGCTGGAGGCTTCCTGGGCTGGCTGATAGAGGATAAAGGAGCATAAAGATACCAATTGAGTCAGCTGCACTTTTGAGAGCATGCTGGGGATGAAATATCCATCGCTGTGCTCACGTATGCGTGTGTACACGAGTGTGAGAAGAGCTAGATTGCTGCTAAGCTCGGCAAGGTGAATCTCATGGCAAGTCTACATTTCACCCTTACAGTATATTTTATTTAAAAATCAATTTAGTGCAATTATATTAGATTAACAGGCAATGCATATCACATTATGTAAGAATATGATGCACACCCTCACATGCACACGTGCAACTATAGTTCAAATAGACAAGAAATAATAAAATAAAAAAAATAAAAATGTACATGCTGTATAGTGCATATGCACATGTTATATATTAAATATAATTTTTTCTGTACTTTATTGAAAATACTAAATTTTTGTGTAATACTAAATTTCTTTTCTCAGGATTAAAGGATTAAATATATTTAACTACAATGACATTTTCACAATACAAATTCTTTTTATCTAAGCCAAATACAATTTTCTGTTTCTTCCTTATAATGTTCGGGTGAAATGACCCAGACATGCTAGTATAAAGGCTGCACACATGGAGTCCATGTTTGGGTCTCTGTCCAGTAATCCTCGTGACACTGTCTCAGTAATCTCTGTGGGCAGCTGCATGCTCTAATCCCTGCAGATAAACTTCCTCTAACTTCCTCTGCCTCTTGGGCCATTTGGTTCTCCTCCATTCCTTAGCACTTTCTCAACAATCTATTGTATGCAGAGAAAGAGAAACTGTAAGTGGAAATCCCTGATGTTAATCACTTTCTTTCAGTGTTGTGAATCTATTTCTCTAACTCCCTGCTATTACTTAAGCTTGAGCTTTGCTCTACTTTGCGGTTAAAATGAGGCCAGTGAGAAAAAAAAAAAGACAGAGAAGCTGCAGTGGTTTTGGTGACCTGTATTCGCAGGCAGGGTTTCCAGATATGTTGCGTGATTTGTGTCCAGGGGTTTGGAGGAAGTAAACAGCCTATGATGCTCTGTTCATATCACAGACACATCTGTTCATTTAGCGGTCAACTAATCAACCAGCCAGGGTCCTCTACTTTCGTCCAGTGTCATCTCCAACGCTAAATTTTCAAACCAAGCATACCATTTGTCTACAATAGAAATTTAATTGATTAAATTGTCTTTAATCAAGACAATATATAATTTAGTACTAGAAAGTAATGAATTGTTTAATAATGAAATAAACTCTGTGTCCTTTCATATATAATAAGGAGGCCATAAATGCAGTAATCTTGAATCAGACCACAGATCAAAGCAGCAGCCCAAGAACTATAAAATGTTATCAATGTGACTGATCAGTGGAACACAGGGACTTCGTGAAAGTGGCCTTTTGAAATTTATGAAGCAGTTCGAAGCAGTGTGACAAGTGCAAACATTTCTCAGACTTTTTTCTGAAGGTCTTTCTGGAAATGCATTTAATACACAGTGTAAAAATAAAGAGTGCTTTGATCCCAATACTGAATTTCCACAAAAAGCACTCCAGTACAGAGAAAAACAGACTGGATTGGACAATATGAAGCAGGTCAAAAGCCTTTGTAACTTGGGTAAACACTTGATTGTTCTACGATACGGTCGACCATGATGAAATTGTCTAAATGTGTATCAAAATTCAAGTTTTGCTTACTCATTAAGCCAAGCGGCAGAGCAAATGCAAATTTTGTGGCAAGTTGTGACAGACTGAGAGGTTTAAAATAGCGCGAGAACATTCATTGCAAATGCATTATATTAGTATGCAGAATGTGGAAGCTGAATGTGATGTTGGCAGAGCTTTGACTGATTAGCTCGTTCATTTCATTGCATTCTTGAACATTTCGTACCCTCAAATCATTCAACACATCCACATACCATTAACCTGTCTCTATTTCTCTTCGTCTTCCACTCCAGAGATATAACTCCTAAAGGTCAGGTGATTATTGTATTAAAACAAATGCGATATGATGGGTGTCAAGCTGTGGTCATGTCAGATGGATGCCTGAGGGCAAAGGTGAGACCGCCGGCTGAGCAAACTCTTGTTTTCACGTTAGAGAGTCAGTGAAACATACACCCACCCCGAGCTGCTCTCCTCCCTCAGCTTTAAGATGGAGAGCTGCGCACTCAAGCATGACATGTGCAATCAATGGTGAGATTCTGTCAGACAACAGGAAGTTAATCAGGTGCTCACAGGTTAATCCAGTCAAGCAAACGGTAATAAAGGGAGACACCGGATGCAAAATTAAAAACATCAAAAGAGAAAAGAGCACAGGTTCATTTTTCTTAAAGGTGGTCTTTATCGGTTTTTGCAAATAGACTCCATAATATCTCAGTACCCGCAATATCTTTCTACGCAGAGTAACGAGGGTGTATTTATTAAGTGAAGGCGCTTCACGTTGTGACACAACACGACAGAATTGGTGCTTCCAGTCTAGACAGCTTTGCTGAATATAATGGGGGTGATCTAGTTCTGTTGCACTGCACTCACAGAATGCACGAGGGAAATACTCATCCCAAAAAAAAAAAGAAAAAAAGGATCTTAGGGAACCACGAGAGGTTATTTACCCTCTTTTTAGAGATGATAATATCCAAATAGATGCATGTCTGTGGTTCAACAGTGAATCAGGAATCAGCACTAAACACATGTCTGAAGTATAATGGTTTGTGGCCCTTGGCATGGAGTTTGAATGTGTGACCTTTGTGTGGGCAGGTGCTGATGAATATACTGCAGGCAATATTTAAGAGCCACAGAAGGTAAATGTTAATGCTTTGGCACCCTTAGTTTCTATAACAGTTTGGGCTTAATTACCAGCTTTACCCAGATATTGAGTTCTATGCCAGGTTGTGGGAGTGTAATAAAAATAGCAACAGTAACTAAAAATCACTGTTCATCTAGAGACCACAGACAGTGAGAGAGAGAGAGAGAAGACAGAAAATAGACACTGAAGGAGAAAACGATGAATGTGAGACATCTACACATAAAAAGTTAATCCTGTCCTGGGAAATCACACTTGTCCCCGTTACATTAGTATAACAAAAATACATATCAGAAATGCTTTGTTTTTTTGTAGGGCATTTTATTATTCATTTAATCCTATTTAAATAAAATGAATCCGTATGTAATTGTGTGACTGGATCCTTTTTTTTTTTTCAATTATTTAAAAAAAAAAAAAAAAAAAAAAAAAACTAATATATTAACAATAGTAATAAGCTTGTGTTTTATTCATTATTCAATCCTACTAAATATTAAAGTCTTCCAAAGTATGGATCACTGGAACTTTATATATATATATATATATAAAACCCTATAAGCATTAGCAATAGTATGCTTTGATCAGTAATCAATGCTAATATCCATATCTAATCAAAAAACAAAAACTGCAATATGTATATATGACCACAAAACAACAGACAGACTGAGATCTGGTTTATGATTTTTAACATACGTCTTAAATGCATAAATAGCAGTGTTTCCATTACCCTTAAAATTGCGCAAATTAAAAATGCTCATTGATAATACGCTTAATTGAAACAGTGTCAATTTCGCAAAAACTCCTATGTATCACAAATAAGTTTTTACAGATCGTATGAGGTGATTTGTCAGGCAATTCGGGAAAGGAATAATTCACAAAACTTCAATTGAAATACGTTTGCCGCATTTACAGGTCACATAGTGTATGTAAAAAGTCATACGATCATTCTTCAATGTGCTATAACCTACAAAAACACTTAACACGTGGTGGCTCTCGAGTAAAAGGCATTCCCTGCTATTAAAGGAACACTGCACTTTTTTTAAAAATCCATTCAGCCGGTGAAATATCTCCATATTTGAACATTTTAACTGGTCAAAAAAAAAATCCTTTATGGTTAAACCCACCACTCCAAATGATTGTATATTAAACATCAAAAATATATATATGAATAAATATATATTTTTGCTTTCAGTGTGACCAGGCACATTTTTAGCTTTTCACACTGTGCCTAATTAGGACACTGTGTAAATGCTAGAAAGCGCATCAGAAAAGTAAGAAGTGACTTCAAAGCTCTCCCAGGAATCGTAAAGATGGAGAGACGCTCATGTCGCACCGGTCAGCCGTACCCATTTCAAGCGTCACGGCCCATTACTTGAAACCCACAGCTGAAATCCCACAGATGGAAAGGCCGCGGACGTGTTTCTGCAGCCTAATTCCGCGCTAATGCCTTTCACTGGAAGCTCTTAGCAGAAACACAGAAAAAGAAAATGAATGTGAAAGTTTTCCGCTCCGAGTGCGTCTGTCACGCGCAGGGAGGGCTTGGCACGCACATGCGTAACATCTGGACAGGAAGCGGTCTGTTAATGGAGGGTCGGCAGCTTACAACAGTGTCAGGTGAGGACTGCAGAGTCTCAATTGCTGAGCTCTTCACAGATGTCCTCAATGCGCCTTTGACCAGGGCCCGTGGATACTATACAGCCATTTGTGCCGCTATAAGAACAAAATTGTTGCTTCGATAAGATCGTGAGCTCAGCGGACATATGTCGGCTTGCGTTTGACCTTGTGGCGCGGACAAAAATACACTCCGGCCCTTAAAAGCTGACAGAACAGACATAGAGACGGTAGTTAAGTAAAGCATTGGTTGTGTTGATGGGGGTCTTTCACAATGCTGAAGCGTGTGGAAATACAAGAGGTAAATCTGCTTACAAAGAGGTCCGGTATCATTGCACCTGCTCCGCCGGTTACACAAAGCCTGTTTCTGATGAGTGACCTCTCGGGTTCAGCACACCAAAAATTAACTATGAGGAAAGGAACATTTCCTTTCACATTACCCGTCTCTGCTTCCCAGCGGTAACTCAATAAAGAAGAACATTCATAATTCACCTCTTTTATTGGATGTTTCTACTCAAAAAAAACTGTTACTGATGCTTTTTAAAAAGTTAAATATAAAAGTGCATTTTAGATTTAAGTTGGTGCCGGTATTTTCAACTTCCCTACTCGGGAACTGAGCAGGAGCAGTGTGAAAATGTGTAATTCGCCAAACTTATTAGATTTTTCCCTCTCCAAGTGCTGTAATGAAAGATGGTGTTATGAAAGAGCAGCAGAACCTAGATTTTTTTTCCCGACACAAATGTGTCAGTAGCACTTAGAAACTAACTATCACTGAAGGAACATTTTGACCTGTGCTTTGTTACAATAATAAAAAGCAGGAAATTTGTAATTTGCTGCATATATTGGCCTGGGTGAAAAGCTGTCAAACTTTCAGTAGTCAATTCTAATACGGCAAGATTCCAAAGAAACGTTCTGGACGAGAAATAATGAAAACAGCATATCAAACAAAACAAATATCGGAATTTAAAATAAGAATTTATTCTTGTGATGGCCTGTCGCACGTGCATGAGCGTGCACACACACACACACACACACACACACACACACACACACACACACACAGTTTTAAGAATATAAATATATAAACAACTATAAATAAAGCTTGACGGAACTTGACTGTATTTACCGATCATTATTAAGAGATCCATGGCAGACAGAGAGAGAAAGGATGGCACTGAAGAAAAGATGGAAAAATAGACTGAAAGAGACAGAAATAAAAAATAGGGGCTGTGAGACTTAGATCAGCAGAGGTTGCATATTGCAAACAAGAAAGACAGAATTAGAAAAAGAGAAAATAGTGTACAGGCCTGTACTAGTCCACACGGCTGCTCCCAGATCTACATTACATTCAAAATTTGGGGTCAGTAAGATTTTAATTTTACTTTTTAAATGAAATCATTATTTTATTCAGAAAGAATGCATTAAACGGAAACTTATTAACGGTTTTCAGCATTGATAAGAAATCTTTGTTCATGCGACACTGAAAACTAGAGCAACGATTGCTGAAAATAACTGCTTTTCAAACTACGTTAATGCATTCATTACTTAAATGTTTTGGTTAACTATTCATTAATAATGAGCTGAATGTACGGCTCAACGGCTTACTTATGAAGACAATCACTAGTTTAGTTCCTGAATCAATCAGCTGAAACTGTAATGATTTAAAATCCCATTAAAAAATACAAGTAACTAGTAATACCTAAATGAATCAATGTTTTTAAACTAATAATTAAATAAGCATGGTGTCTATTAGCACAAAAACTGTTATACATACATACTAAATTAAATGAAAAATGTAAATCATGAAAATTAGAACCAGTGGGGAGGAAAAAAAAAAAAAAAAAAAAAAAAAAAAAAAAAAAAAAACAACAACAAACTTCAAAATGTATTTCTTCAAAACTGCAAACTGGTTCTCCATTTTCGATAGTATGGCTGGATGCGAGTCGAAAGGCTGAAGTACACAGAAGGTCTTCGGGCGCCATGCTGCCAACTCAGTGACACAGCTCATGCGCCTCTTACAAAAACCTCACACGCGCCATTTCCATGTAATCTCACCTTCTCACTGCAGACTTGTAAAAACTCACTCAACTGTGACTCCATCGTGGACCAAAGCATGCATTTCAGTGGCTCTGTCACGCACTCGGGCACAAGCTGCATGATGGTAAAGCGATGTAATTGTGTTTTTCTCCGTTTCTGTGACTAAGCATAGACGCATCGGGCTGTCTGAAAACCTGTCTGGTGCGTTTGACTAATTTGAATTCGTTCTCCCGCTTTAGCTGGCATGTCTGAGAAAAACAACAACATTTGCAGCTGATTCACGCAATAAAATCTAAAGGAGAGAGAGCAAAGGGTGCTATTGGTTTGGAGGTACACGTCCTGTCATTTGGCATGCGTATTTCACTTTCTGAGAGGAATGCTCATAAATAGTCCAGACTTGAGCAAAACCTTGTCTTGGTTTCAGCTGACACATCCAAGACAAACAACAACATTTGTGGGTACTTTCTCAGCGGGCAAACTGAATAGGAAAGTGTGACATTCGTGACATTTGCAACAGAGCAAGGTTAGACTCAACACCAGCAGACCGTCTCTCCAAACCAGAGGAGGTAGGAATGCGATCAGCATGTTCAAAAGAAAAAAGTACAAATAAAATTCATGAGACAACACAGGAGATTTGAATGATTTCATTTCATGACCTTGACTTGAGGACAACATTCGGTTTAGAGTCCTCTGAAGTTAAGGGGATGTTCTAGATTACGTATGAACTCTGTCAACTATCATAGAAAATTATTTTGATTCAACCCTTAGTTTGTGAAAAAAAAAAAAAAAAAAAAGATGTTCTCAAGAGAAGCCTAGTAACTTCTACATTATGTGCATGAGGAAATCTGAAAACCATGCAATATGTGTGCCTTGAAATAAATGCTTACATGCATCAAATCAACTGCACTACCGGTATCGAAACCATTAAAAGGCTGATTTAGAAACTTAATGCCACGTATGCTGTCGATAAAGGGTGTTGCTTTAAAACTACAACGCACAGTATTCAGAAAACCTATGGTAGAATACAGATTTGAGGTAAAAAAAAAAGAAGTGAAGTGAAGTGAAAATGAATTGAAATGATGTGTTGAAAGCTGTATTTTAAACAGATGTATTTTTCCTTTCAGACCAAGCCTCATGTCCAGTTTCTATACAGACCTCACCATGGGCCAGCTCTCCACACAGTAGCTGCATTCACAAACCCACACAGAACCCAGTTCAATTCTAGGAGTTACTGCTCGACTGTACACAGAATGACCATGCTGACCCCCTGACAGAGTGAACTAGCCTACAACAACCATATATTACCATTACACACACAGGTTGTTGTTTTTTTTAAATAAATACTGACTGATCACCAAATCAACAATTTCTGAAGGATAATGTTACACTGAAGACACCAAATACTCGGTATTTCTTCACTAGAATAAACTGCATTTTAAAATATCTTTATACAGTTATACATTTATACATATATGATCAAATGTATTTTAATATACAAGCACAAGGAAGTAAAACCTGTGAAAATATATGCGGAGTGTGCGTGTCTTTATACATAATACATATTCAAAGAACACACATTGTACACATTATTTAAATAAAAATGAATGCAAATAATCATGATTTATATTTTGACAGCAGTAAATAATTCTGTTAAATATACATGTGTGTGCTTTTATTTTGGATGCGATTAATCATTAGCGCTAATAGCTTACACTTCATATATGTGTGTACGATGTATGTGATTTATGGGAATAAAAAAACTCTTTAGATGTTGCACTGCATCTGTTTTAATTCAAGACCGCATCCTGTATAAACTGCCCTGCGGACCATCGCCAATCTAGATGTGGATCAAGATGCTGTAATCCCTTGAAACCAGATTCCCCATCCAGCACCAGCGCAACAAAA
The DNA here is from genome assembly GCF_018831695.1 of Puntigrus tetrazona. Classification (NCBI taxonomy): domain Eukaryota; kingdom Metazoa; phylum Chordata; class Actinopteri; order Cypriniformes; family Cyprinidae; genus Puntigrus; species Puntigrus tetrazona. The sequence goes on along the minus strand of NC_056707.1, from coordinate 20,971,590 downwards.
CAACCACACCTCAGACCTCGAAACCAGAGCGCAGCGATACAAGCATTTCCACCCTTCAAGTCCCCACGGCATTCGCATGTGCGCTGCAGCAGCATGCAAACAGTCAGAGTGTACCATTACAGAGAGCCTCTGAGAGCGTGCGTGCCCTTGCAATCGCGGTCACGTCTGCCAAAACGTGTAACGGTATACGTGTCCGATGAGTTGTGTTTCATAGGCTGGGCATCACCTTGACGACAGCATCCGTCGATCGCTTATAAATGTCAATATAGCTGAGCTATTTAGAGCAGAAGGTGATGATGGCGAAAATGCAACGGTATACGAGGCAGCTGAGAAGAAAGCGCTTGTAGTTGAAAGCCGTGCGGTGTTATAGAGGTTATATCTTCATTTGCTGAGCCAAACGGCAGAGCTTGCAAAGCAGCAAAAAGAGAATATGAATAAATAAATATGATTTTAGACCACTGTCATGATATGTGCACGAGAATCAACTGCTGGGTCATTAACACAGGTTCTCTTTATCAAAAAATTTGTTTTGCAATATCGCAGTTGACTGACAGATGAAGAGTATGCTGGACAATGCTTTTTTTATAGGCCAAATTCAAAAATGAGTTAGCATTTCAGCACAAGGAAGAATAGTTTCTGTACTGTAAAGAATGCAATGTCAATTAGCACTACATTACTACATTTTTTTTACATAACCATGCGTTTAATGTCTTCACATTTCATCGGTCTGTAGTCTTTTTATTCAGCTTACATAGCAATAAACCTGGATGCCTTGTCTATATTAGAGATTTCCTGGCATGTAATATCTATTACTTTCTATGGATCTGTTTTGGACTACAAGGAGAGCACACTCAGGCTTTGAGCATGAATGAAACATAAATTTTACATTTATTCACCGCGTAAAAACATCTAAAAAAAAAAAAAGAAAAAGTAAACATTCACATGATTTACAGAAAATATGTTGCACTATAAAGAAATTCTGCAGAATGCAGGTGATGATGAGAAAGTCACATGACGTAACCTAAAACCTACAGAGCAGCTTTAAATATGATACATAGAGAAGCTGATCAGTGTCATTCACACCAACACTAAACACCATCGGTGAATATACAAACAAAACACTAACTACATTATATTAGATGAGAACATACAACCCTAATCAAAATAAATGCTGATGAGAAAACTTATAAGAAGAAACAGTGTTTTGAAAAGAAAACAATTAAGCAAAATTTGAAATGCCAGGCGAATTCTGGAAAAGTCATGTTTTACAGGAATTTACCATTAACCATTTAACAGGTTTTAATATAGCATTTACACAGTTTTTTCCTTCTGTTGAAACTCATTTTTTTTTTTTTTTTTACGTGTCAGCAGAAAATATTTCAGTTTTTGACTGTAAATTACACAATGATTTGTCCCATTTACTTCTAAAACTTTTCAAATTAACTGCATTTTAAAATGTATAGTTAGATGATTACTGGTTTATGCTGTAGTGTATTTACAAGAATGTACAGCTATTATTACACAGTTTTTACAGTGTAATTTTATTTATGATCACTACAACGCGCTTTCATCTCTTTCTTGTCAACAGTTCAATTGTCATCAAAATCAATAATCCAAGTTGCTTTGCTCTTTTAGTCAGTAAAATGAAGGTTTCATGGGTACAATAGTTTTTGAGCTACGCATGACTGTTTGACAACCGGGGTGGCTGTCGAAGAGACACTAACCATAAGTGATTAAAATGTAAGTGAAGCATTAAAAATATTGAAGCAGCACTTTGCGTTGGCAAAATCAGCACTCTGGTGGAATGATACAGCCTTATGTCCGTGAAGTAAGTTCAGTTGGTGCATCAGTCAGCATAAATTGCTCTAATGTCTGTATTTTCAAGCAAAAATCAGACTCTTTTCATTTTGTACTGAATATTTTTGCGATCTGGCTGAATCGTGATCATATTAGAATCCACAAAGTTACTGCTTATTTATTTGCAATCGACTGATTACAAAAGCAAGTAAAGGGATGGGAGAAACTGCAAAGAAATCAACATGGCTGCTGCAAAAACAGAAAGTCCTGGCTTCATGGAGCCAATCATTTAATCGTACCCGCTGTTCCTGTTACCTGATGATTTACCTCGCTTGAACTTCTCGGGCCTCCTTCATGTTTTGACCAGATAGCAGTCTATTTTAACAAAACCCAAAAGACATAAATAGATAAATAATTACATAATAATAATAAAAAAATAACTTCCTTAGAAGGTTTCACTGCCATTCATAAGTTGTTCGCATGTTTAGACTATGAAGATATCAATAATACTGAAGCACATTCCAAAACCTTTAATGTTTTAATTCTTGAAGTATATGGCTTTTATTGGGGATTGCAGTCTGTATACTTCTTTTTCCCCCAATGAGACACTACTCAGGATTTATTTATACTTTTGCAGATTTTTTTTTCCTGTTGGCATAAACAATGTGGTTATAGTCAAACGTTACACTTTCATTTAACATGATCTGAATGTACTTGATTTATCTGATCCAAATCCAAACACTTGGTTCAACAACTAAATATTTTAAATATTCAATATTCAGCCGAAATAACCGGCATTTGTTTATTCAGTATTTAATTTCCACTTCCACTTTACTTGTGTGTGCTGCTATGCCCCCATTTTATTTCCCTTTGCAAAAGAGATTAATTTTAACACTGGTCTGCCTAAGAAAAAATCAAATTGACTGTACTTCTTCTCTCTTCTTCATAAATGATTTATCTGCACATCATAGTTAAGATATACTTATTATTTTATTTATATATATTTTATATTCATGTGCTCTTTGTAATCTTTAATAAAAATACCATTCAGTCTTTTCTCTGATGATATGTTTGTCAGCTGAAGGCGAGGATAGCTTCTCCTCATTAATTAGATCATATAGCAGTAAATCCACAAAAATACAAAGTGATCCAATTAATTACTGATGGACCAAATTAAATCCTGCCTTGCATTATTTTTTTCTTCTGAGAAGCCATTTTACCTTACAGGAAGAAAAGACGACTGCAACTTAAATGATCGTTTTCGCCAGCTTTGTACGTTGTGCTGCAAATTTCATAGTATTTTTACTGTGACCTAATATAATACTGTGCCCATAAATCCTATATTCCAAAAGTTTGTGCTCATATCTTACATTGAGTGTTCATATTGGAGGTTATTTTGTACGTTGTATGTTTTGTAAAGAAATGGCAGGTCTGGATTCTTCTGGACAAGTTTTACATGTAGCTTATATCATGCTTGCGCCAAAAATGCAGCACAGTGGACTGATTCACCACTACAACACTATACCCTGTTAAATCTTCCCAAGCAGTCTTTCTTTGCTGCCATATGGTGGGTTTAGTTTCAATCCCAGACCAGTCTAGTTTTATTGAAGTTATGTTTTTGTTTTTTTTTTCCTCAGGCTTTAGATCTTGCCTTGAATTTCCCCTCACATTACATATTGCACATTGTAAAAATACCAAGAATTTCATATCTTTCCTTTGCTTTATAAGACTAAAATAACTATAATTATCCTTTTTTTCCCCTTTCTGATTCTCAAACAGCCAAAAAAAAAAAAAACCAACCTGTGGCTGTTGATAGGTCAGATAATTGTTATATGAGCTATGGAATTGTCATTTCCTATTAATTTGCATATGACAGACAGTTTGTACTTGCCTTTCTGAGCTGTAAGTCACTTTACATTATATTGGAAGTTTTCTTAAAATGCAACAGGTGTGAAGAAAAAAGTTCAGCCCTATTAATAGTTATTTATAACACTTTATTTCGATGGTCCACTTTAGACATTCCTACTAACAGGAAGCAACTTGCAACAATTAGAGTATTAGTATAAGTGTGTTTTTTTTTAAATAACCAGTTATTTTACGTCATGTATATGTACATAAGAATAAATGTCGTGTATTTAACTTAATTATTATTATTATTTTTTTACAAAACAGCACACTTACTCAAAAGGTCTGCTATTAGAATTGAAGTGGACGCTGAACTAAAGTCTATCTTTCAAGCTGAGCTTAGCATTCATTGCAAGGACATATTTCCTGATTTTACTTTTTATTTATTTATTTTTAAAAGGCTATACAGTCTGCGCCAGCATAAATGGCCCTTAGGGTTTATAAACAAGAAATGAAATACATTCTATCTGACATTTTATTTGTATTTTTCTTTGTCACAGCACAATGTTTGAGATCCGTAGCATCTGACAATTTGATGTTAGTATGTAATCACTTTTAAGAGGCTTCTTGTTTTGAGATCACAATAAGCACAGTTGGATGTGAGCAGCCGAACCTTCTGGTGCATGAAAAGAGAGATTTTCTTCCTGGCCTTGACTATTCTTGTTTGCTTCTGTTATGTGCCAGGAGAGAACAGAGCTGAAAACACAAAGCACTGATTAATGGACTGATGGAACGGAACATAACAGTTGTTTTCTTAATTGACACTGTGGTAATTCTCCTTGCTCTGTGTAATTTGAAATGCCTGCCATGTGATTCTTATAAAGCGCCATGCTAATTTTTCAAAACAATCTGCTAAACATTGGTTTGGCATGGTTAAATATAGGATGCACAGTACATTGGGTTCATATAGGTGGAGCTGATGTTTTGTTCTAACCGCTGCCCAGGTTTTATTAGTGCTGTCAAATGATTAAATCGCGAAATAATCACTCTATATATATATATATATATATATATATATATATATATATATATATATATATATACTTTATATATGTATAATATATAAAACACAATAAATACAGAGTATTATATATATTATATATATATATATATATATATATATATATATACTTATTTAATTTTTTTTTTTCTTTAAATAAAAATAATAAAAATTACATTTTAACAAAGATAAGATTTTTCAGTGTTAAAAGCTTTTTAATCTACTTTTTCTCTTTATTTCATTTTAAGAAAGGAAATTTTTTGATTTGTTCATTTTTGGAGGCTGATGCTAATTCTTTGGTTTTTAACATGAGAAGATTTTTTAATGACTAATTTGAAGCTTGATATCAATAGATGCCTTTTTTGCACTTTCATATAGAATTTTAGTCTTTTCTCCTCCTGAGTTCATCAGTTGGTCAAACAGACAAAGAGGTTCTCAAGATACACACAGACATCTTTAAGCCGCTCAATCTGCGACCAATCAGTTAAATTCAAAAGTAATTCGGCTTTGAATCCCGCCTCCCGGCGCACTCATGACACACACACACATCTGCGATAATAATGTGTTAATAAGCGCTGACACGATAAAATCGAGCTTTTAAACAGCACAGCAAGTTGACTGCATGTGAGCAGATAAGTTAATCAGATGCTTTTCATCGTACATCTGTTCTCCTTTTTAACTTACTATTTTATCTGTGCTTTTCTTCTCATCTCGCACGCGTCTCCCCATTAGCATTCGCTTCCTGACCTATAATTTGGTGCTCTTTCTTTTTAATTCTAGAAATGTCAGAATTTAGGCAGGTGGTGGGTTGTGACTAAATGTGAAAATGAAAAATTGCTCCTAGTGGAAAGTAAATCACGAGGCATTACAAAAATGCTACATATTCATCTCGCAGCTTCACCTTCCTCATGACGCCGGCGTGCTCCGTTTTCTCGGCCCTGTCTCTCTCTCTCTCTTTTCTACACGCTCTAAACACAATACATCGGAATGCTTTGTTGAGCGGGGAGCCACAGCCCGTGGTTTATCTCGAGTAGAATGCTGATAAATGCGACAATTATGATGATTTCCCCTTGCAGCATGATTTCATTCATTGAAGGAGGTAAAGTCATCTTTAATGGCTACCTGAGTAAATAAAGCCGCCTCAACATTTTGACCTGCTCCAAAAGAGAATCGCAGCTGCGATGCACTGGCGAGCAAACACATAAACAGAAAGGAAGAAGAAAAAATAGGGAATATTCAAGCTTATATTCATTTACGCTGTGCAAACCATTGCCGTGTGTTGCTGTCACGCTTAGGGCAGCACGCACGCAAACGTGCGAGGCCTTTTCCCACATTAGGAGGCATGATTACCCCAGTGTCAAGCTGTTTGTACTACCAGCTTCATTTGAGAACACGGGAGGACTGATTTCCCAAATCCTGCTTACAAAGTATCTAAAAAAAAACAAAACATGGCAATAACTCTAAACATTTCCCGGGGTTAGGAATTGCACAGTGACAGCACCTGACTTGTGAGAAAACGTGACCGCTGTTACCTAAAGGCCCAGATATATAGTCAATGTGTAGTTTGAGATACTCCAGCAGTGCTGTATCTTTTGGTTAACATCTGCCGACACGCCACTCTTTAGACCGCAGCTGCTAGATGATTATGTAAATGTTAGCATGCTTTTTTTTTTTTTTTTTTATCAAAATAATACAACAAAAACGACATGTGAGAAAACAGCTGTTAAGAGCATGCGAGCCATTTGTGCATATATTTGCATGAGCTCTACAATCATATTTTATATACACCATCACATAATGGATCGTTTTAAAGCAAGCATTTAACAGTAAAAAGTGTCAGTACTGCTTTCAATTAGAATTACTTTCTGTGTGGAAGTTTTATTTGCTTCGACCTTGATAGACTGAACATAAGAAACAAATCAGACAATTTATACAACAGGGAAGACAACACATTTGGACAATCACCATGGTCCAATGGTAGTTCAGGGTGTTTACCAGCCGGTAAAGTCGTCTTAAACTCCCGAAATGAGTCACCCTCACTTCGTTGACGCTCAAATTTGTGTCCCACCAGTTCGCTCTCTTCTTCAAGCCTTAAATCAAACCAGCCAGCTCCAGACAAAGACGCAAACTTGAATGAACACTGCAGTTCGGTATATTTGTATTTACAAATGTCTCCATCACATAAAACACGATGGTCCATTTTAAAGCTGTTTTATTATAAACATAAATTATAAGAAGCCAACATTTAAAGCTGTATTTCATTTGTGGCCAATTGACCCTTTTTTAAAAGCATAACTTAAAGAAAGTTTGAGACTTAAATGCAGTTTTAGCGAGAATAAATACACACAAAAAAAGATACTAATAAAGATCTGTGGAAAGGGAGATAGTCCTATCAGCAGAGGAAGCTTTTGTCTGTGCAAAATCTGGAACCTGCAGATAAACAGATCACATAAACGCATTTTGCACAGGTGCCGGGCCAGCTTTATTTTTTTCCCCAGACCAAGACAAACTTCTTGACTATGCAGACCTTTGAGCAAACACTGTCTTCTGGATGCACTGCTCCAGATCTGAGAAGATTGAGATAGGGAAGTGAGAAACCTGTACAGACTGGCCAAACGTAGCTGTCACATCGAATAAAAGCACCACATTCCTGCCTAGCTACTCTACTGAGAGAAAAAGAGTACTTCAGTGTCTTTCACCCACTCTCTGTCTGTATTCTGCTTCACATCATATCTCCTGTTACATGTCAGATTAGAGGGTGGAACAGCACAGGCTGAGATCAGCCTCTGCCCTCAGACACTTTTTGGCTGCTAACAAAATGGCTGTTGACTTAAGCCTCGTGAATATTGAAAAACAGCACTGACGTCGCACTTAATAAGCCTAAAAAATATCCACTTTGTATAATGGTATCTTTTTGCACAAACACGTTTTCTTTCTTATCTCAGAGGTAAGCTGTTTAATGTTCGATTTCTGATTTATTGGCTGCTGTATTAGTTAATAAATAAGAATAACAAGTGCGGTAAATAGTAAAACTATCTGTGTCACAGCCCATTGTGTTTGATCATGTTCGTAAAATAATGTGGAGAACAAATACCAGTTTAAAATATAAAGCATAACTGGATACAGGTACAGGTAAAATAACTGAAAGCAAACAACCCTGAAGCCTTACATTCAAATTACAAATTTCTGCAATCTGCCTATGTTAAAAATAGGTTGGATTCTCCAAAGACTCACAAACAGATCTGTAAAATCTTTTCATAGTGCTTTGTGTTCAAACCAGCCTTGGAAGCAATAACGCAACAAGTTTCTTCAACCTAAATCAGATTTCATTCCTGTCAGTCCATCCAATATCTTATTTTGCGTAGCTTAAATTCCAAATATCTGTGGGTTTTGTCATATCTCACACCATCTTCAACCAAAGGTTCTCAAACTGTCAACTGACACATTATCATAAAATAAATGTTACAATGACTAGTTCATTTGTGTCGACACTCCATTAATCTACAGTTGGCCTATTTTAAATTATTTACTATTTCAATGTTTTTTCCTCTCCATTTTGAAACAATAACATCATTTAAATGTGACATGATTTGCAGACCAACAGCGCACGCCAATTTTGAATGAACAGACAATTAATCAGCACAAATTTATTTCTTATTACTGTGATGCGTTCATTTTAAGAATTTTATTAAAAGATTTATTTAGTCTCAGAGACTAACTTTTTTTCTTTCTCTTTTTTTCCTTTTCGTGTTTTTCCTTTTTAATTAAAAGGGATAGTTACTCACCTCATGTTGTTCCAAACCCGTAACACCTTTTGTTCATCTTCGAAACACAAATTAAGATATGCTTTATGAAATCTAAGAGATTTCAATTCCCGCAGATGCAAAGCGAACCTACATGCTCAAGGCCAAGAAACATAGGAAGGATATAATTAAAATAGTTGCGCCACTGGTTCAATTTAATGATATGGAAAGCTTGCCAAGAAAAACTCTTGGTTGTTTTGTTTGCAGTGTCATCACTGCACTTTTCCATGTCCGCTCAGGTATAGTACGGCACCGCCTCAAAATGGAGCAGAATAAACATGTGTTTGACTTGGAACGGAATCAAATCAGCCAGGCCACTTATCACACACGCCTCTCTTGTCCTTGGAGCCATGGATTTTGCACTCCATCAAAGAGCCCATACAGAATGAGTTTGCTTTATAAACAGTGAAAAACACACCCACACCTCCCTTCCCCGGCAACATCCTCCTCAGCCCTCCCCTAAACTCCTCCTATCTGCACTCCTTTCCCTTCTTTTTAGCGCTCTCTGCAGGTCATTTGTAATGCTACATCAGTTGGCAGTCGTGGTTTGGAGAGGGCAAGAGAAACGGGCAGAGCCTTCCCAACATCAGGCTAATCATTTTATCTCTGCTTTTCATTGCTGCATAATAAGTGTTTTACGGGGATTAGTGAAATAATGTATACATGAGCTGTTGTTTTTGTATCTTTGACCTCGCGCTTCATTCCGCCACTGTTCCACCAGCTTATGTAATGAAGCAACAAAGGGGTCAGGCAGAGAGAAGGATGAGGAGGAGAATATCAACGAGGCCACCAAATCGCGACAGTCATAACCCTCTCACTCGTTCTCACTTCGGATCGAGAGATATGCTGTTGGAAAAGTAAACAGGAAACAGTGAGCGCAAACCTTCTTCTTTTCTTTTTTTCTTTGTGCAATGTGGAATATTGTTTGGCTATTTCCATTGGTATGGGATGAGCAAAATTCTAAGTGACCTTGCGACGGAAATTTACACACAAAGGACAGTTGACGAAACAGATTGACGTCATTGCATTTAAAAAGAATATATTTCTGCAAAAATAATTTAATTTAATAAAAATTACAATAAAAAGTGTTTCAAAAAGCCAGGGTTGTGGCCATCTAATTTTTTGACAATGAAAACGTATCAGTGCTTTCCATAGCAATTTTAGGAGACTATATACAATCTGATTTAAAAAAATGTAGTACATCACAGACATGCCATTGTAAAGTATGTTCCTTGCAGCCTAAATAAAAGGAAGTCATACAGGTTTGAAACTGTTATACTTATAATGTAAACTGATGTTCTATTCTAGTTTTGTTAATGTTATTAATTTAAAATGCATATATAGTTACGATTTAGTTTAGTAATAGTTTATATAAAAGGAAATCAAATAAGTCTCTTTTAAAGGTGTAGGGATAGTAAGATTCACCGCTGCATCGAATAAATGTTAAAGATGTAATTGCATAGCCACTGCATGGCCAAGTTGAATCGGGTGGTACTGGCAACAAGTGACAGATTAATGGCATCTCATAGCCGCATATGATTTCATTAATGTATCGTATTGTTGGATTTTCAATTTGTTGTGTGTAACGTATCGATCTCAGATGCTCAGGCCCTAAAGTCACTATAAGCATGTTAACTGTTCAGAACTTCCACAAGAAACAACAACTTTTTCTATATAAATATATTTACCTGTCAGTCAGAAGCACAGCGAGATTGGCATCTGTTTTCAAGTTGTTTTGAAGCTCTCTGCTCCTCCAGCAATGAAAAGCTTTGCTCTTTGCTCTCTCGGGTCTTGCTTCTTTTTGGTCACATAGTTTTTTTGGCCTTTTATTTCCCTGTGTCATCCTATCTCTCAAGATGTTTGACATTTCACATCCTCCAAACATATATACACACACACACACACACACACACACACACACATGAGAGAGCCCATGTGAATTTGCAAAATGACTGACAGACAGAAAGTGCTTCAAACGTCTTCTGATTGAAGCTGAACAAAGAACCTGACGGCTGCCACGGTGTGTGGTTTTATCTGGTCGACTTGAATCAGCTCTATATGGAGCCAATGGGGCTTAAACACCATTCCGCATTGATGCGTTAACATTATCAATATGACAAAGATTAGAAGCTGTTGCATGTGCGAACTTCATATAAGCGGAAAAGCAGTTTCAGCAATTTAACAGGTTTCATCTGTAAAGTGTCTCGTCGCTACTTAGCGCTTTAACAGCCTCATCTGGTGCATTGACACGGCTCAATCAATTATTGATACATGCATGAGCGAGAAGAAAAGGTTGTATTGATCCAATCCATGTCTGATCAAAACAACATGCTCTTTTTACCTCAGGTGTTACGGATGGCATCAACCGAGGTTGCCGTGGTCAATCTTGTGGAAGTGTGGCGCGACCAGCGTGCTAACAGGAAAGTTTTGTTCAAGCAAAGGGAATGAATTTATGAGCTACGACATCCTCGCTATAGTGTTACAGTGAATAATTGTTTGTGAATCAGCATCTCGGGGTTCATGCAAAACAGAATCAGGTTCTGCTCATACATCACCAGCCATGTGTTCTAGAGCAGAGCACAAACCTAGGCAGGATTTTTACTCTTTTTTGTGAGACAAAAATTTATTTAAATAGATTCATTACAAAAGTGCAATTAATCACACTGTGATAATGGCGACCAATGCAAGGTGATTAATAGCACGCAAAAGCATATGACTGAGCTAATATCTCCCCATGGCAGGATCTATGACCTGTTGCTCAACTGAGTTGCTTGTTAAAGAAGGTTTCAGAATACTAATTTACTGTGTAAACTTGCAACGCTTTTATTTATACACAATACTGTGGGAGTGATGTTTGTGAAGTTACTTCTCATCATATTTATTTCGCTTGGCTGCATTGCAGCCTGAAATCATTTCCCTTTGGCTGGGCAAGATGTTCGCTTTGGTGAACGGGTTTGAAATGCTGCTGCATGCCTATTGAATACTATCACAGTCTTCAAGCAATTACAAAGCTGCCTTCAGAAACATTTTTTACTATTGGCGAAAATAAAGACTGGGTGAGATGTCCTGCATGTCTCCCTGCGCGTCTAATAAAACGCAGCTCCTCACGCAGGCCGCGACTAATACCACTTTTCACCTGAGGCTTATAAGGTTCCATTGATTCTGTGACATCACTGATTAAAATCAATGCAGCATTCCCTGTGTCCCTGACCATTTTCGTGCCCTCCGAGGCGTCCGCAGCTGGAATTTGCTATGATGTACCTCTTCCTCACAGGATTCAGGGAGGTTGTTGTTGTGCTGTTTTTACAAAACCTGTGACATGCTCAAAAGCACACAAACTACTAGTTTTGAGGTAGAAACCACTGGGTAAGAAAAAAATAGATCTGTAGGTTTAGTTTTTCTTCATCCAAGCTGGGGACGGAATCAGATGCTTTTTCTGTCAACTTTGGCTATGTAAGCATGAAACGGCATCCTTGTATATAAGATGATACTATAAAAGCATTCAAAAATGCAGTGAAACACGGATGGTTTCCTAAACATAAAGTGAAAAAGCCTACCCTAACCATCAAGATTTCAACCCATGTTTCTGAGCTGGGGCTGTTTCTATCAACAGCTCATCAGTCCTTCACTAACATGTCAATGCTCTTTCTCAGTATAGTGATTAGCAGCTTTCTTTATAACCGTTAAACAACTCATACATTGTCATAGAATAGTTATCATTGTACTATGTTGACATGAGTCTGCTATCATCCGATCACTTTACATGTCCATGACACTTTTAGTTTTTTTTCTGCTTCAAAGCTGTCTAAAAAACAGTTTCAATGTCGGAAAGACTGTTTCTTCCCATCAGCAAAGACCGCTCGACTAACTGAAATAAAACTGGTATGGAATATTACACTCCAGAACACAGCTTTATTTCCAAGTCTGGAGTGACCGGCCATGTTCAAAAGCGAGTTTTCATTAAGTAGCTTGTAGGATCTGTGCGACTTGAGTTAAAACTGTTTCAAAGCCAGTTCATCTAGTTCACTAAAAGAATCTGTTTAAAAGAATAGTTTGTTTCGAACTGGATATCACTGCTTTCCAATAGCTAGAAGCTTTTTACTTGCATGACTGGAAATATTCATTTCCCCTGATATGCTGGATACGCCAGTGGTCTTGGACTTTATCCCACAAACTATTGGAATGTATTTTATGTAGCAACTCTAATCATAACCAATGGCATTTTAGAAATACTCAATTCACAGGTGTATTTATTATCTATGATTCATTTATTTAGAAAAAGGTAGTATTTCGAGACGCACAGCCACCATGAGTGGACCACCTGCCATAAGTAAAAGCTTTTTCTCTCCAGGCCACTGATATGATAAGTCTTCAAAACAAATACATGGTTTTAAACATAGTAGTGGGAAAACAGATAGATAGGCACACTATATATAAAAAACAACCTTTCTAAAGTTCAAAAGAAACAGCATTTATCTAAATAAGAAATCATTTTGTTACATTATACATTATATTTGGATTTATTTAATGCTTACTTATTTTGTTTGTAGCTAGTTTCCAAAGCAACATTTCTCATTTTCATTTAGTTAAACATGATGTATGAAAATAACTAAACTAAACCTAAACCTAAAATAAACGGCGGGAAAAAATAATCTGAACATACTGAACCTATGACAAAAAAACTATAATAGCATCTCATTTGTGCTAAAGTACTACTTTTTGAATTAATGATCAACATTTCGGGTCTTGTCAGTGAAAAGGTCATATGCTGCTATGGAAATTGTGAGCGGGCTTAATCTGAATAAAAGATTTATCGGCAGCATGTGCCTATCCAGGTGAACAAATTTGATAGTGCTTTACTATGTCCCTGTTGTCCATGGAATTGTGTGTGTGTGTGTGTGTGTGTGTTTGCCTGTGCCCTTTATCAGAGTTCATTGATAGCAAGAGTATTATCAAATGATGTATGATGGAGATAAGTGTGCATGTGTGTGCAAAAGCCTTGCAAAGATAAAAGGAACCTCTCTTCAGTGCAAATCCTGCAGTGATGTGGGTTCACTATCATTGAATCTGAATCAAAACCCTATCGACTTTGAACGTGGTGCATTTTATGGCTTTGAAACTGATGCAGGTCATAAGGCGCAAGCAAATGGCATGCTAATCAAGTAAGCAGAGAAAAGAGGTTTTATCTGTGGCTCAGACACTGCTGGATGGATGTAGCTTTATCTAACACCAAAGCCAATGTTAAATCCACTTGGGCTTACTCTCAGCCTGAGAGTGAGTTTGAATATGTGAAGAATCAGTGTGCTCACAGATGTAAAAACCTACACCAAGTCACTCAGAATGAGAAAAGACAGCATTTTAAAATGTATTAAGGATAGAAATGAGTAGAATTAAGCCCAATTCTAACACTTTGTGTGAAATAAATATTACATTTTATTATGAATTAAATATGATTTTTAATGTCAAAATTATTCAGAAGAAAATGATCGGCCATGGCAAATAATATACGATCGCTCTTAAGTGCACAAACAGCTTTAAAAGCACAGCATTTTGCGTATAAAAAGACTTAAAGATAAAAGTAGCATAATAAAATATAGTTTATACATCTACTGTGGAAATGTCTGAGCTCAGGTTTTTAAAGAAACTGATGTTATTTACTTTGACGATTAACATGCTTGAAAAGAAATGTAATATGTGCAACTTTACAACAGCTATGTTTATTTAAAATAATGTGTTAAGCCTTTCATGGTGCATTACCTGCTTATACATTAGCAGTCAGTTTTAAATATTATTATTATATGCTGTTGAGATTTAATTTATGCTTTCTGCATATCTTCATTAACTTGTTTTATAACAGCTCTCTCCCAGCCATCCATCCATCCATTCAATGTTTTGTATATCAATTATTTAGAGGCTATACTAGTGAAAATAGAGGATATTTAAGTCAAAACTATAAACACTGCTTTTGTGTTTTAATAATACGATAAAAAATAAAATCTATGTTTCAGTGAAGAACATTTAGCCATCCTTGAAACCTTTCATGTTCCACAAAGGGTCTTTAGATTGGTCTTTAGAAAGAAGGGTCATTTTGAGACATGTCTACAGTAACAAATGTTTCTTCTCCTTTTGGAACCTTATTTTTAGACTACACATTAGTGTTTGGCAACCATAATAAAATGAATGCATTTAATCTCTTTTCTTGTGCTCACTAGTCTCCGCCTCGGCATAAACAGCTAGTAAGACAATTTTACTGTCATCACAGCCAGCCATAGTTTGGAGTGTGATATTTGTCTCTTTTGTGATGTAACTGCAACTGAAGTGTTCCTGAAGTCTCTCATCACCTCTTGTTCATACACAGAATGACCTTTAGCATGCTGGGGTTGAGGGTCATGTGAGAATGATTTGAACAAACAGTGCCAAACAGAAGCCTCTACCTTAGAGGACTACTCTTCTGTTCTTCACTCACACAAGAGAACATCTCCATTTCCTTTGACAGTCAGACAACAGCAGGTCACGCAGAGGTGTCCTTACAGATGCTCTCTGTGTGTGTGTGTGTGTGTGTGTGTGTGTGTGTGTACGTTAGATGTCAGAAGGAGCCACAAGCACTACATTGCTGTTATAATAAGGATGTTCTATGAGATGATCTTAATGATGTGTTAACAGATGTCTGTGAGAATCTGCTATCAACAATTCATGTCACATGTTGTAGACGTTTCAGATCAAATCTTTTGTGTTGTGTAAGAAAGTGTTATATATAAATGTATATAAAATGGTAAACAGTGGTACATTTATATACTGAGAAAAAGGCCATGTTCTGCATCTTTTTTCAAAGATGAATGCATAACTGAAATGACTAATTTTGGCTTTAAGACTCCAGTGTGACGAATGCTAAAGCTTACCTTTTGAGCAAAGTTGAGCTCCGCCCATTAAATCAATGAGTCAGCCTTTTTGATCAAGAGCAACCTTTTACATTAAAAAAATATATTTTTTGATATTAAAGAGTGAGCATTTGAGGAAACAAAACATGAAACTTATTGAAACCCTTCAGCCTTCATTGATTTTTTTAGATTGAGTATTAGCTTGACAGAACTCTTGTGGATTTGACTGACCTGACTTGGCCTAATCATACAGTGTCAGCTCCATGCTAAAGTCAATAAGTGAATCAAGTGAACCTACTTTCATAGCTGATGAATGTACGACTGAACAGACTTTTTTTGCATACCAGACAATCAGAATTTAATATTTGTTTTGGTCTCAGACTGACACACCAGGAACAGTGTACTGAGATTCTGCTATTTTGAACATCAGGTAAAATGTAATTATTAAATTCATCAAAGCAGTGTGTCTAAAGGGAGATTTAAAGTGATAGTTCACTCCAAAAATTTTAATTGACATTAATAACTCTACAAGCGCCAAACCTCATCTTTAGAACACAAATAAGGTATTTTGATCAAATCCAAGATCTTTCTTAGCCTGTATAGACTGAAACAAGGCATGGACACATTCAAGGTGATTAGTGAGACACAGATTTTTTTTTTTCTTTTGCTACTGAACAAATGGAAACAAAAAAATATGTGGTGTTCTACCACAGATGTCTACCCAACTAAGGACGAATTTACTTTAAATCCATGAAAATGTGTAAAAGTCCATTAAATGGAAAATATCAATTTATATGTTTAGTACAACTCCTATAAATGTACCAAAAATGTTAAGAACCATAACAAGAGGGCAGAAGGCCAAACAGGCTATAAGAGAAGTAGTCCACCAGAACACTTCTCATTTCATAGTGTCATGATTAGCGATTAGATCCTAAAAAAAAAAACAAGGGCAAAAAAAGAGGTGCTTGATTACCAGTCCTTTAGGAAAGGAGAAACAGATGGAGAAGAGGCAGCAAGTACATGAGGGAATCAGGAACAGAAGTGAACTGGAGCATGGCAGAGGAGAAGAGCTTGAAACCAAATCCCATAACACGGCTGGAACAATGCAATGTGAAGAAAGCCAGGGGGAATTCTGCATGATGTCACTTCCACAGAGCATGTGCACTTTCCCCAGATTGCAAGACTGTAAGAACAGGATGGGACGGAAGCCCCTTTCCTTCCAAATCACTCGCGGAATGCTTTTCTCCAGTTCATTGAAAACAGCATGCTTTATCGATCTGAAACACCTGGAAATGGAAGCGAGGGGATCCCCAGTCAGCCTGCTTCATGCCTCGAGTCGCATCTATGAAACATGGTGCACGCTCTTCATGCTACAAATCTGGAAGGGTTCATTTCGCAGAGCTTGAGGTGAGCTGAGCAGGATGCTTAGAGGCTAACATAGCACAACTGGTGCCAGCGAACGCCGAGGAAATGAAAAGCCATTTCCCTGCTGGCCGTATGGGTTTTTAGTGAGCTCAGTGAAACCAGATAAGCAAAAATACTGATAAAGATGACTCAGCATGTTATTGAAATTCACTGTTCTGACCTTGAGCACAAAACATAAAGAAACTTTTAGTGCATTGGTCTAAAATGTGCTTTTCAGAATAATGGAATGACAAAAAAAAAGTTAAGATTAATCCAGTTTGTGGGATTACCACAAATAGATTAAAAGCAAACATCAAGGTTACAGTAAAGCATTTACAATGAAAAATAAAATGAGGCCAAATTTCAGAGAATGTAATTTACAAAAGTACCAACATTAATTCTTCTGTTAGACTGGAGTATTATTTGTGAGTATATGAAGCTCATTCTCTGACATTTTTATTCAGTTGATTTGTCAAAGTGTTGTCACAGGATATAAAATTGGATATAAATTTTCACAGAAGAGGTAAATTGATTTATGGAAGGATCTGCCCTTTCTTCTCTCTCTCTCTTTATATATACTTTAATATTTTTTTTAACTGTAAAAGAAGGACTATCAACGTTAAGCCACACATGCCGCCAAGTAAGATTAACTTGTACTTAACCTGGAATATTTTTTAACTTTCTGCCACTTTGAAAAGCACTTATCCATACAGCAAATCTGAACAAATGGAGCTGAATCTATTTAGGTGCATGCTAGCACAGAGTGTCACTGGATGTGACAAACTCCAACCCTTTGGATTGGAACTTAATGAACCTTGCCAGCACACAAAGAAACAGACTCACATACACTTCTTATCACCATAATGTTCACTACAGGTGGCACTTAATACCTAGTGTCAATCAAACAGCCCTTATCTGCAGCCATAATGGAGACCAGACATCACGCCTTTCCATCAACCCAGACATAGTGGAGCAGAATGGAGGAGTGGATGGCACTCATGCTCTGATGCTCACACACACACACACAAAAATGTCTGCATTTGTATTTCTTTATAGAATCCAAACTTCAAGCTATATAGTTTCAAACATTAAAACAAACTTCTTTTTTTAGTTTTTTAACAAAACATCTCAATGTTGATAATATTACACTATATAATTCAGTAACGGATCAGACATCATGGACTGTTTTAGACTAAAACAACACGCTCGTGACGCGAAACAATCAAATGCATTAATACACTCACCGATCCTTGTGTTGTTGTTATTGTGATCAGTCATAATAATTTTCTGGATGACAATGTCATTAAAAAGAACATTGCACCATATAACAAAAATTGACAATTTACTCACTTTCTGGCTGTCCAACATGCAAATATGTTTTTTTTTTTTTCACTGCAACAGATTTTGGAAAATAGCATTAAATAGGAGCTTCTGCCGTAATTGGGTGCTGTCAGAGTAAAAGTCCACACTACTAATATAAGTATCGCCATGATTCACAAATAATCCGTTCATCAATTATTTATTGTCGAGAAAAGATGCACGCATAAAGAAAAGATAGAACTTAAAATGTTGTTTTGGTCAAACAATCCACATGCTTAACAATAACATATATTTATATCCTGATTGAGACGAGATTAATGTTACTATTGTTATACGCTTTTGCTCAAGCTATATCTTTTCAAACGACATTATTATTATTGCAAATATTGATTGTAAATGCGTTTATTACAATCGCACTTCTTTTCCTCTTCCCCAAACTCTTAATTCATAGACAGGATTTGTGTAGATTATTGTAATATTTTATCAATGTGGTGACTTTCTTTCTGACGGCACCCATTCGCTGCAGAGCATCTATTAGTGAGCAAACTTGATGCGCATTCTAAATTTCTCCAAACTGCCCAATAAACAAACTAATCTACATCTCAGAGAATCAGTACATTTCAGCTAATTAAATTTTTGGATGAGCTATTCTCTTTAAGGACCTGCTTAATGAAGAAAAAAGTCATCTTAATCTTCCTCTTCTCTGCATATCACCCTGCTCCGCTTTATTTCTTTAATCTAGCTTTCTAATAAACCTGGCACAGTATGAATATTGCTGGCTCTGTGGTACCATTGTATTCTTATGCTCCTCTGTTGGGCAAGTCTTCGGATAAAAGGCCAAGCAATGCAAATGTAAAAACCGTGTTTAATGTTTCATGTTATTAAGATTATGACGGGGTTCAAAATGCGCTATGGCACGGGAATGACCTCATTGATACCATGTACATAACCAGTGCATGACAATAGTGCATGTTGAGCTTTCCTCCATCTGTTTTGTCTGGTCTCGTCTTTGAGAAAGCATCATTGTATCCTCAGGCAGAGCGCTTTGTTTTGAGCGTGGAGAGAGGCCACTAATTGAGTGAGAAGTGCTGCGTGTGTGTTTGTATCTGCTAAGATCATCAGGAGAGCTGGGTAATTTACATCTGTCAAAAGCTCGCCAGACACAGACCTGACGTAACCATCATCATCTCTCCCGTCATCAGCACTAGTCTAATTTAGATCAACAACATTAAGAGTCTGCTAATATGAATCAAGATGATTCCCTTTCGTTTTTGATGTATGTGCTGATTCACTCCGCTGCCTCTGCGTTGTCTTTTAATGAAACCCGCTATTTATTCTCCCTAAACACGCCAAACACAATATTCATTAGCAGCACAATATACCTGCAGGCTTCTTCCAGCTTACAAGTATGCATCTTTTTATTAATGAAATAAATAAGTCTGCTTTTTAATATAATTATTTATGTGCACTCAGTATTGGCTTAATAGGAGTGGATGCATAATGGAATTGCTTACACGGAGAACAAGGAAAAAGCTGCGCACTTACAGGCACATCACGCCTCTTTAATGCAGCTACCTTCTCATTTCATGACATACTTCTTGCTTTAAAACTTCTGGAGGGAGCAATTCATGCCCTCATTAGCACAGCTGAGTAAATCTTTCTTTGTTTAAACATTATGTTGCTTGTATCTCTTTCAAAACGCCTCTTTCAGTGAAAAAAAAAGAAGCTTTTGACTAGATAGGATTCATCTGATGTTTTAATGTCCCTCTCTTTGTTTGCTCTCGATGACATTGAAGTCACTTTTTTTTCTTTCCCTCTTTTGAGGCTGAATTGATTAAAGCAGATCACAACTACAGCTGGATGAACTCAAGGGTTTTGTTAGTTATCTTCCAGACCAGCAGGGGCATCTGACCACCTGCACAAATTCACATTTTCCTTTTTTTTTATTTATAGTGGCTATGCTTATTTAAGAGGTTTATTTTAACGATTTTAAAAATAACAGTTTATTCCAAATATACATTTTGTGTTACAATATACACTACTATTAAAAATTTGGGGTCAATCTTTCAAAACATCAAAGGGCCATGAAGCCCCTGTTTCAGCACTGTATTTTTTACACTTTAGATGAAGAAAAAGACTCCAAAATGGACGTCTAAAACTTGGAAAAGTGGCGATGTATAGGGCGGAGAAAACAACCAATAAACACAGACCTACAGCACAGACAAATATCAATATATATATATATATATATATATATATATATATATATATAATATATATATATAAGTATATATATATATATATAAATTCACAGTTAGGCATTTTAGTAACCTATTTTAAAGAACATAGATTACTTTTAGGAGTTATTTTTCCGGTTTATATCATTATCTGCTGTGTACTCACAATAACCCGTCGTGATCAGATATATGCTACTGCTGCTTCAGCGCCCTTATTCCCATATTTCATTCGAAGAAGACGTGACATGTGCGCGTATTACGGGCTGGATTCACGTCTGAGACAGAGAATATGAAAAATTGAAAAATGCTCCGACCCGGATGTGAAGTGTGACCGGGTAGTGAGTGTTATTAAACCCATCGCAGCGTTCCGCGCGGAAAACCGCCTCTCACGCGCGCAGCCCGCGTGTTCTTACATAATAAATAAGATGGCGGTGGTCGTTTAGAGATGAACTACGACGCGGAGCTCTTTTCGTTGAGATCTGAAAGCTCCCTGTAAGATGACCTCGCTTGCGGGATACAGCGCTGTGATTGGCTGGATTAGAGCCACATCAACACTACAAATTAACGCAATTAGCGATGCATGACTTATATCGTTAGATTTTTTTTTTTTTTTTTAATTTTGGATAAATGTTATTCTTTTTAGGTTTTTATTATTTAAAAATCAAAAGAAAAATATGCTTTATTAAAAAAAGAAACATTAAGCAGCGCAACAACACTGATAATTAAAAATATTTCAATGATAGCTGAAGGATCACTTTGGAAGGATTATAAGATTGGGAGCAATGGCTGATGACAATTCAGTGCTGTGTCATATTATAAAGTATATTAAAATATGATATTAGAAATTGCAATTATATTTCACTTAACATTACTGTTTGTTCTGTATTTTTTGATCAAATAAATACAGCCCCGATTAGCATAAAACTCAAATCCCCAAATGTTTGAATGGTAATGTGCTACACATACACATAAAAAAAACAGATGCAATATTCATAATATTTAAAATATTAAAAATGTATTGAAATTAACACACATGTAAGCGCTTTCTATTCAGTTCAATTTCATTCCATCTTGCTATTTTTATTGCAATAATGTGTCCTTTAAAAGCCCATGAGACATGTGCCCAGGGCATGTCCGTGTGGTATAATCCGTCTCTGGCTATGGCGAGAAAGTCGGAAGAGCCGAAGCGTTCCTGTGAAGAACTATTCAGACAGGATTAGTTTTATATGGGTAGGCGGGGTCATGTAATAATTATCAAAGCTAAGTGAGTGATGTAATATCAATCAGAGTCTGAGGTTTTACACACTGTGCTCTAGTGCCAGTAATGATTACAGCATCTTTTACCTTCTATAAAATATCGTGAAGAAATGAGCACAGGTAAAAGCGGTCTCATGTGAATGGCCATGCTGGTAAAAGCCTGTGAGTCTCCATGGCCAGTGTCTAGCTCCATAGGCCATGCAGCTATCATTGTCTATCAGCCACTCCAAGTCTCTTAAGAGGAAACTGACCAATGAGAAGACGCTAGAAAATGAAAAGATGCACTTCACAGCTTCTCACAGGGACAACGCATCTCCGCTGAGTATTGATTTAGGGGTTTTCTCAAGTTTAGCACATATTATTCATGTTTTGTGTGTTTGCTCAGAGTGCTTCTGATAATGAAAAGATCCTGCATGATGATATTACAGCCTTGCACAGCACTTGAATTTGATTTGAATTAATATTGATCTTTAATGCATGACAAAAGAAAAAGTGTTTAGAGCGTTTGAATACATTTTAAAACCGTATTTAATACTAAAAGGCTACTTTTTTCAAGATTCATAAAGCTTTGTGCATAATAAAAATATCTCGTATCATACGATACAAAAAACCATAAAAAACAATTAATGCACAGAAACACCTTTTAAAACTGCACAGGTTTATTTAGAATTGAAATTGCAGTAGGAATAAAAGAATTGCTATGAGCCTTCCTTCTGGCCAATGTGGTTCTCAACGGACAACCTGATGAGAAAAGCTGAAAGAAACGATGTAAGGGATGAGAGGGTCAGTAATAACAAGCTGCTTTCCTCTTTACATGCGGTAAACTAAACTTCCCATAACACGATTCTTTAGTATTGCTTATATTTAACTGCGCCTAAACTCTCTTGGAACCAGAGGACCGCAGAATAAAAAAATTCGCTCATTCTGAGTCATCAAGGCCATGTCATCGGCAGCATACCATTCATGTCACACCTGATTTCTTCTGTATATATAGAAAATAAAATAGGTGATAATAATTGTATAGCCCGTGGAAGCCTCTGAATTCACCCTAACACTGTTAGATGTAAAAAGCCACACAGCCTGACATACTGCAGTCAATCATTTAAAAGTCCTTAATCCATAGCTGTAAGAATTGAATTAACTTGTAGTCTCTGGAGGCAATCAATAATAAACCAATGTTCACTGTGATGATGAAGCAGATGTTCAAATCCATAAATAAAATCCTGACAAGTGAATTTGAAAGGCATATGTGTCTTGTGTGTGACTGGTACAATGTTTTAGAAATAAGTCACCAGGGCTGCATCTGCTCAAACAGTCGAGTCTTCAATCTCACGTAACCCTTTATGTTTCTAATGTGCTGATTTGGTGCTCAAGATGCATTTCTTATTAGTATGAAAACAGTTGTGATGTATTAATATTTTTGTTAGAAAAACATGCAGTTTTTTCTTTTATATATATATATATATATATTTATATATATATATATATATATATATATATATATATATATATATATACAGACGTGGACAAAATTGTTGGTATTTCCTTTGGTCAATGAAAGAAAAACTCACAATGGTCACAGAAATAAACTTTAATCTGACAAAAGTAATAATAGAAATAAAATTCTATAAATGTTAACCAATGAAAGTCAGACATTGTTTTCAACCATGCTTCAACAGAATTATTAAAAAAATAAACTCATGAAACAGTACCTGACAAATGATGGTACCTCTAACTTAATATTTTGTTCTTGTAACCTTTTGAGGCAATCACTGCAATCAAAGCGCTTCCTGTAACTGTCAATGAGACTTCTGCACCTCTCAGCAGGTATTTTGGCCCACTCCTCATGAGCAAACTGCTTCCAGTTGTGTCAGTTTGAAGTGCCTTTCCAGACTGCATGTTTCAGCTCCTTCCAAAGATGCTCAATAGGATTGAGGTCTGGGCTCATAGAAGGCCACTTTACAATAGTCCAGCACCTTTTTCCTCTTAGCCATTCTTGGGTGTTTTTAATGGTGTGTTTTTGGGTCATTGTCCTGTTGCAAGACCCATGACTCATGACTGAGACCAAGCTTTCTGACACTGGCTAGTACATTTCTCTCTAGAATTCCTTGATAGTCTTGAGATTTCATTGTACCCTGCACAGATTCAAGACACTCCCTGTGCCAGACGCAGCAAAGCAGCCCCAGAACATAACAGAGCCTCCTCCATGTTTTACAGTAGGGAGCAGTGTTCTTTTCTTTGATATGCTTCATTTTTTCGTCTGTGAACATACAGCTGATGTGCCTTGGCAAAAACTTCGATTTTTGTCTCATCTGTCCACAGGACATTCTCCCAGAAGCTTGTGTGGCTTGTCAACATGTAGTTTGGCATATCTCCAGTCTTGCTTTTTATGATTCGCTTTTCAACAATGGTGTCCTCCTTGGTCGTCTCCCATGTAGTCCACTTTGGCTCAAACAACGACGGATGTGTGATCTGACACTGATGTTCCTTTGAGCATGAAGTTCACCTTGAATCTCTTTAGAAGTCTTTCTAGGCTTTTTTGTTACCATTCGATTATCCGCTCTTAGATTTGTCAACAATTTTCCTCCTGCCCTAGCGCCACGCCCAGGAGGTTGGCTACAGTCCCATGGATCTTAAACTTGAATAATATGTGCAACTGTAGTCACAGGAACATCTAGTTGCTTGAGATGGTCTTATAGCCTTACCTTTAACATGCTTGTCTATAATTTTCTTTCTGATCTCTTGAGACAACTCCTTTCCTTTGCTTCCTCTGGTCCATGTCGAGTGTGGTACACACCATATCACCAAACAATACAGTGATTACCTGGAGCCATATATATAGGCCCAATGGCTGATTACAAGGTTGTAGATACCTGTGATGCTAATTAGTGGACACACCTTTGAATTAACATGTCCCTTTGGTCACATTATTTTCAGTGTTTTCTAGGGGTACCATCATTTTGTCCATGCCTGTTTCGTGAGTTTATTTTTTTAAATAATTCTGTTGAAGCATGGTTGAAAACAATGTCTGACTTTTCTATTTAGTTAACATTTATAGAATTTTATTTATTATTACTTTTTGTCAGATAACAGTTATTTCTGTGACCATTGTGATTTTTTCTTTCATTGACCAAAGGGAACCAAATAATTTTGTCCATCGCCTGTATATATATATATATATATATATATATATATATATATATATATATATATAATTTTTTTTTTTAATTGCATAATCCTATATATTATATACATTATCAATAAAAATGCACTTTGACTACTACCCAAACTATTGCATATTTGCATATAATGTCAGTGTAATATTTTTATCAATATAATTGATGTTGTGACTCTAAAAAAACCCCCAGCATAAAACACAGAATATAAAAGCAACATTAGAAAAGGGCATTTGTTCATTTTAAACAACATTATTATAAATTCTGCTTAATTAGACCATTTTCTCTTCATGATTTAAACATTCTCTTTCATATTAACAAAAGACTTTTTATTATTTAAGCAGCTGGGTAGAGTTTATTCACTTTGCTTCCCCCACGGTTTACGCTTAGATTCAGTCAAATTCATTAGTGAACACTAGTGAATCTCTGTTGGGGATTGGCCTTTCTGTGCCTTTGAGTAAACCACTTAACCTCCCTTCAATAATTATCCACTCACTTAAGACATGTCATTATTTAAATGCTGCTCACAGCAAAAAGGCCCCTGAATAGACTACAGGGGCTAATTTGAAAATAGGGGACATGTAAGTGGCAGATGAAAATCCTGATGATTTTGTCGCAAATGAAGCAAGCCCGCGATGTACCCAACTCCCTTTAAGGCTCCAAAGGCTTTTTTTTTTCTCGAAAGGCCCTTGAAAGGTTTGATGCGTAATGAATTGAGTTTGGTGGATTAATTTAATTGAGTTTTATGCCCACTAATTTGTTCAAAAATGAAGGCAACACAAAATAATGATGAGCTCAAAAAGAGGGAATTTCTCAGATTGGGCCTCCAGGTTAAAGGCTCCATCGATAAATTAGCGGCTGAATGCGACTGAATGAAAAGCTGCTCCCGGGCCTCCTCCTGGCTGACGTTAATGAAAATGAATTAAAGAGGTCTATACGTGTGTCTTTCCGCTTTAATGTCATTCCTCCAACTTCTTTCCTCCTTTCCTTCTAATTTAATTCGCTAAAAATCCAATCAGAATCATTTGACATTAAAAAATTAAGTCTCAGAGGAAAACGAGCGCAAAGAACTGCAGAAAAAGCCAGTAAAAGGAGGATAACGCTGCTTCCTTTCATCCACGCCAGACTCTTTTCATTAAGGCTCCACGGTTAGGGAGCGAATCGGTCGGACGGCAGTGTGACGCCTGAGGCCCGGAGTGTATGACAAGCCGCCCTAATGAAAAGTCTCAGTCACAGTAGCAGGCTGACACAGCGAATTCTGCATATAATTACGCTTTAAATAATAAATGTCCACGCTGCACATTTTCACACTCTGTGAGTCTCGCGCACAGTAGTTGGCCTGAATATTCTCGGTTCAGAGCGCAGAGGTCTGTGGTTTATTTTGATTGTCCCGGTTTGGTTAGTTATAGCTGCTCTGGCTGGTTTTTGCTTTAGATCGTGGGGAATAAGTTGCGCGGCGACAGCGCCTGAGCGGCGCGAGCATAATCAGCTAGGCAGACGATCGCATTACTCACACTTTCACAGGAAAATAATTTACATCGCCTAACATCGCATGCTAATGCGGCGTGGATTTACATCCTCCTGCCGAGCGTGGGGCTCGTGGCTCGTAACACACTGTTGTTCGCCTCTCATAAATTACAGAGGATTCCACGGCAAAAGTGTTGCAACCCGCTTTTTCGATGGTCTGTTTTGGGGGAAAAAATCTGAACTGCCGCCGCGAAGTTCAGTTGTTCGCTGCGAGAGGGTGTGAATGACGGGAAGCGGTGAGTGTGTGATCGCGAGGCTAAAGCAATCCGACAGTTCATGGCTCTGTGAAGAGCCAATCGGGCTGTGTGCGTGAGTCAGTATTTATTTATTCAACTTAAAGCTGCTCCCAACCCACGTAGCAAAACTTTTTTATGTTGTTTATGCAAATTATGCGTAACTGAAAAAGAAAGCAAGGAAGGCGTGATTTTGGGGCTGCGCTGTTAATCGAACGCAGGGGAGTAAATCTCCATCGCCTGCTTTTGGGCGAAGAAGCATTTATTACACGCAGGGCCGCAGTTCTCTGACAAGCTACGTGAAAAATTGCAGACGATATAATGGTACGCGTTTGCGAAAACGAGAAAATCGTTAGCGATGATGACAGCTGCTTCGCTGCTTCTCAGTGAGCTATGGCTCTTCTTCGGGATTTTGGGACTTTCCGTGTGAGCGCCTCTGGTCTTCGGATGGAGGTTTACTACTGACCACAGCTTCTGTATAACTAGGATTCAATTTAATTTCAATTAATTGTGCTGGAAAGATTGTGCAAAGGGTGCCATTGTGAGCGCTGTTATTTATTTTTGACTCGCAGTGTTAAAACGGTCCTAAGAATGATCTTTACATTTTACAGTTACAGTAAAACAAGGTTGGAGCTATATGGTAAAATTAGTTATTGCATTAACAAACAATGAATAGCTTTTAGTATCAGAGCTTTTAATCTTAATGAGTTTATTATCAGTTTGTACACACTCTATATACTACACTGCATTTTCCAGTGAGAAACTACTATTCAAATTTACATTTAGCTAATGTACAATCAATAAAAACATAAACTTTAATACAGTGGGTTGCTTTTCCTTCTCAGTGTAGTTCAGTCTATATAAATTGCAATGTGACAGCTAATGTATATGTATATAAAATTCATAAAGTTGAATAGTTAAATTAATTAATTAAAGATTAATGAATGCTGTGAAATGCATGTTTTTTTTTTTACCCCTGACTATTGTCTACCTTATGGTAAAATAAAAAAAATAAAAAATCTGACAAAAATAGATTCTACATTTTGCAGTTTGCCTGTGATAACTTACAAAATATTACACCTTCAATGTGATCAATAGTTCATTTGACACTGCGGTTAATCATCAAGCCACAGTTTCTATGACTAACCGCTTTCCAAAGGTGGAGATGACGTCCTTTTCACCAGTGAGTAAAAAGGCACCTAGCATCATCTCGCCCCTCATGCTTTCATTTACTATGCAAAAAATACAAACGCAAGATAAGGCATTTGTATATTAATTTTGACTTAAGTCATATTTAAACTAAACTTGTGATTGTGGGATGAACGGCTGCCAGTCAAGAATGATTGAAACCTGTCATCAGTGATCTAACGCCATTGTGCAGACAGTTTTGGGAGCAAAATGTCATCGATTTGCAATTGTGCATGCTATTTAAATATATGAATAATATGTATCCTGTGCCATCTGTATATATGTCTCATGTAGGTGTACATGATTCTGAACATATTTTCTTTGAACCTATATTTTGAAATACTTTTTAATGAGAAAAAATGACTTTTGCACTTTTAAGTCTCTGTGTCATTTTTCTAATTAAGTCATTAGTTGTTGAATTCGGTATAGTCTAAATGAACATTTATAAGATCCCTAAAAAAAAAACACACACACACACACACACACACACACACACATTCAAAAAAAAAAAAACTGGCTGTCAGTTTCCTTTATAAACCATAATTTGTGAGTCCAGGACAGGATTTTCGAACTCAGAATAGGAGCGTAACGATCGCATTTAGCTGCAGGCTGTCTGTGGTCACTCATTACATACTCAGACTGCGTGCAGATCATAAAAGGATCTGTTTAATGAACTGAACTGGGATGAAGAATGTTCTGAAATTCAAGTAGAAACTTCCTCTGTCTGTGTGCTCATGTAATATTCAGGTCTTTTTGGGCTGCTATTAAAATGCGTCCAGTGTGAAGTTAGCAGTTTAGACCGGAGCAGAGCTGCCTGCTCAGTCCCCGCCCCTGTCTCTTTTTCTCTCAGCCTGCCTGGCTTCATTCACGCCTCCGCAACCCCACTCGGTCATCCATTCATTCTCCTAGAGTACACAAGCACGCTCTAACACACTCCAATACACTCTCCCTTTCCTTTGTCAAAGCCTGATGTTGTCTTATACACTCTATCCGCTTCTCTCTCTCTCACACACACAAACACGCATCCTTCATTTGGCCTATTTTTGGGTCATCATCCTCAAAGCCAGCAGTCTATTAATGTTATTAAAAATATATCACCAGATGCTAAGGCCCATCTTTCAGCTCTCTTGATCTGTAGTTTTTATCATATTTCCCACATGAGCAGAGCTTCTCCACCAAAGCCTCTGTCCCCTTGTGAGCTGAACGAGTGTCTAGAAGAACAGTAACTGCACACTTCCAGCAATATATTTCCCCTCGTGAGATCTCTACTAATGTTTATGACATGCCAAAGTATCAAAAGTGAAGCGATGCATGGATTACAGGATCTACCGTGGCAGAAAGGTGGCATCATATTTAAAGATTTTATCAAGAGAGCAAACATTTTATGAAACGCTTTAAAAATGTTTACCACGCACAGAAATGTTATGGACTCGGCTGTTTATGACTTAAAACATTTTAAAAATTATGCAATATTTAATGCATGTAATTAAAAGCCATCATTTTGATCTTTAAAGTGTCATTTCGCATAAATAATTATAGAAGTAGCTCATTCTTTTCATGCTTTATATGTATTCTTGTATATATAAAATATGTAATAATTTTATATATTATTTTATATAACCAACTGGTTATAAACCTACATATTGTAGCAAATTAGCTCAAAATGCAATCGTTTAAGATTTTATAGGAGTTTGAACAGAATCGCTGTTTTTTTTTACGCATTAAAATCAACTTAAAATCTAAAACATAGTGAAAAACTATTAACTGACACTCAAACAATATTGTCAGTTTAAGACATTAACTTATAAACACAAAACTTCATTGGATAAACTGGATAAGACATAGAAACTAATCTAACACATAACGCGCTCACACATTCATACGAGTTGCAGGAAGAGAGATTTCAAGAGAATAAAAATGTGAAATCTCAAGTGTACAGCAATATGTGATTATTGCGTGAGACCTGAACAATCATCAATCACTTAATTAACCCTCACACTGAGTTCTTCAATGAGGACAAAATACAGGATTCTTTGTTGTCGCTTGTGTATTAAAGAAATAGAAGAAACGCTTAGACGCGTGTAATTTGTAATTCACCGCTTTCAATTAAAATAGAAACAGATATTTCACAATATTACTGTTTGCACTGTATTTCTGATCAAATAAATACAGACTCATTCCAAATACATCCTTGTTATCCACTTATCTACAAAATCCCCAGACCAACAGTAACTGGCAGATAGTCAGAAACGAATGAAAGTGAAGGTTTGTCCTGAGAGGAACACTGACAGTGATCGGCAGACAGGGAAATCAGCACGCATACGCTTGTTAAATCTGGACGTGTCTACCGCGACTGCATTTGATTTTAGCGTATTTGTGTAATGATACAACACAATTTGCTCACTTGAATTGAACAAATACGTAAGCTTATTAGGTGGAAAGGTAGCAAATCGATATGTTATTGACCGTGTCCGTTGTTTAAAGGATTTTGAGAGTTGTAATTTGATGACAGACTGTTGACATGCCTGTTTTGACTTTGGAAAAGAGCCAAACAGATCAGATCCACAGATCAATACGTCTTGGAGATGCACTTTAGACGCGCCAAAAAAAAAAAAAAAAAGATGACAAAAACAAACGTTTGAGCTGATATAAATGTATAAAGCTGGTGTATTTGCACAGAACGGAAATCGTGATTTATTATTTTGCCATTTTATTCTAATTATTTATTTGTCTGATTTATTTATTTATTAATTTTTGCACTCCAGATCACACATCCTTTCTGCAAATACTGATATGAAACACATTTAAAGTAGGGATCCGTGGAAAGTTAAATGCGGTCTGGTCTCATTCTTTTCAGTTTTAAGTACCGTGCTACTGTATAACTTCAGGCTGTCAGATATCATCTGCATTGTATGTTTATCTCCGTTATTTCGTCCTTGCTGTGTGCTTTTTGTTTGGGACTGGGGAGTCATTTTCTTTTGTTGATTGGTGTAGCAGGCCTCCTAATTGGCAATTAACAGCGCCACAAAGCAATCAAGCACCAGTAAGCCAGATGCAAAGGATGAAAATTAGCTTGTTTATAATTTATCGGGCTTAACTTTAGATCTATTTTGGATTATAATGAGGCAAATTGTACAAAATATTCTCTCTTCTTGTATGTGACTATGCAGGGCTGTATTCTCTGAATGCAATCTGCATATTTTGGAATTCATTTTATGCCATTTTATCCTCGTGAAGATTTTTCATTTTCTCTTTTTTCCTATATCCCCAATTTAAAAAAATTGCACTTTGAAGTTATTTTTAATTGCTTGAACAGATAATGAAGCAACAGTCATTAAATGCGGTCATATTAGTAGAGTTCACCTCGCTTCATGGTAAATCTTTTTAACACTGGGGAGCAACTCCATTAAATCGAGACGTTTCATTTTAACTGTCCCCTCACACTTATAATTAACCTAAACGCATTTTCTAAACAAATTCCAGGATATTCCTACACTGATAATTTTTCCCATGTTGCTATAAATGCAAAGCGTGTAAACACTTTGTTGTATATAAGTAATAAGCGAGAGCTTAAAATAATGGAAAACAACGATCAGAGTTGTAAAGCGCCGTTGCCTTTACGCATCGGTTGTCACTGTTCTGTTCTAGTAAACCAGTTTAACTAATGTACACACTGTTCTGTACTAGCTTAAGTAAAAGTAAGTTGAAGTACTAAAAGTCGGGTCAAGAAATTGAAATCATTTTATTTTTTAGATTTGTGAAAGGCGTCTTTATGCCCACCAATGATGCATTTATTTAATCACAGATATATTAAAGAAAGTAATAGTGCATCATTATTATAAAAGGAGTGTTTAATTATTTTAAAGTGCTCCCCTATTATGGGTAATGAAAGGTTCATATTTTGCTTTGGGAGTCCCCAATAACAGGTTGACATGCATTTAAGGTCAAAAACCTTTCATTGTCTTATAATATGCATTTATTTTTACCTAACTTGCTCAACAACTCCCAAACGATTGTTTTAAACTATTTATTTTTTCAAAACATCTCCTTTGCATGACTCTCTAATCTGTGGTGATTAATCCGATTGGTCGCTTCATCGTGGCTTGTAATGTGTTTGTGAGAGTAAAGTTGCTTTGTGTACAGCGTTATCTGGGGAAACCGCTACCATTAATCAAAGTCCGCTGTTTACTCTAGGCTTCCCTGTTCCTCAAATGTATTAAAACTGTAATAAAAATTATGTTCAGGTTCCTGTAATTTTTATTTATGTTTATTATTCTGTGTTAGCATGTCTAATTACAGGAAAGCATAATAACGAGTGTCATTTATTTTTACGATTTTACATTTATTTTTTCAAATTCTGTCTTGTTTATTTACATTTTAAAGTCTTTTAATTGAATTAATGAAGATTTCATTTATTTTGGAAAATAAAGGGGATTTAATGCTACAGTTAAAACACTGAACAAATACTGTATGATTATTCCCAAAAATAAAGTTTCAATAATTTTTTGTAGTAGCTTCTATGTACTGAACAATAGTAATATAATTGTGCAGGCAAATGTCAAATCAAACCGAGCTTATTTTGACGGGTAGTCCATGAATACCTCACTTCAGTATGAGCATGAGTGGTGTTGTGGCTTTGCGTTTACCTTGTAACTCTTTTGTAACGGACGTTTCAGTCAAAGGATCCGTAAACGAATGCCTTCAAACAAGATCAAGCAGCTCTGAGAAAATCTATTAAAAGTAGCCTAAC
Organism: Puntigrus tetrazona; assembly: GCF_018831695.1. Classification (NCBI taxonomy): domain Eukaryota; kingdom Metazoa; phylum Chordata; class Actinopteri; order Cypriniformes; family Cyprinidae; genus Puntigrus; species Puntigrus tetrazona. Next base: position 20,939,115 of record NC_056707.1, on the reverse strand, counting down.
GATCGCGCAGGTGAGCTTCACGCAGCCCTGACTATGTATGTGAGAACTTGTTGACAAATCAAAACAAATTTACATAACTGCACAAAGATACTGTGGTAAAAGGCAGTATTTATGTAACATATGACGCCCGGTTAACCAACACAAGAAGGTCATTTGTTCCTTTTGAAAACCAATACGATTGCAAATTTGACAATGATTTTATTAAAAAGCCTGAGTTTAAACGAGTTTTTTCTTGAATGAATTAGCCATCTGATCAAATCGTTAAAATAAATAACTCAATGGCTCACTTTATTACGGCAGTCACTTACTGTCACCTACTGCCGACTTACTTTCTCGTGATTTAAAATGAGCGCTTTATATTTTTCCCAACATTGCACATTTGTATATTTAAAACACGCTTTTTAAAAACGATAGCATGATTTACGAGTTGTAATTTTGGAAATGCATTCAGAAATTAAACGCCAGTATCATTATGCTATCTGGCTAAATGCTTCCTTTTCTTCTGCAGTGGAAAGACACCTTTTTATAGAGGCTTTCATCTGATTCGGAGTGTGTTCTATATTAACTGGAGATGATTAATAAAGTAAAATTAGTTATAAAACAAAGTTCAATGACACATTTCTTAAGGTTAAGAAAAAACTGCCCTTTATATATGGCCTTTTTTGGGCTAATGAACGTTTTTAGTATCCAAATTGGCTAGGAGTGAAAAGTTAAATTAAAACCCGATTGCAGACCTGTGGTATAGTAGCATGGGCAGGTCAAGGCAGCATGTAGTAAAGTAGTAAAGAAAACCGTGTATCCGCACCATTCATTAATACAGGCGAGCAGAATCATCATACTTTTTTAAGTGTTTAATATTGACAAATACTAGTGGGAGCGTAGAGGTGTTCACTTGTGTGGCATTGTGCGATGATGAGAGCAATGTAATGAAGAGACAGAAATGACATGTAGTCACAAGAAATGAGATCAATAACATACGCATACAAACTCTTTTGAGAGACCATTTTTTATTCAGTCTTTAATCACTGTATATTTTAGATCTAAAACTTTGCAGGATGTTTATATTCACTTAGAGCTGCGTTACACACTGCATGAGAGACACTTTAAATGTCATTTATTACAGTGACGAAAAAGCTGAATTTTCAGCCTCATTACTTCCTCAGTCATCTAGTCATTCTAATATGCTCATGAACATTTCAATTCTTCCAAAAAACCAAAAAATGCTACATAATATTTCTGTGCAAATATCTGTCCAAAAGTTTAGGTAAGTTGAGGTAAGGAAGAAGAAAAGGAAGAAACACAATAAAACACCCCAGGTTTTGTAATAAATATGAAAATACAGAAGCACTCTGTCAGTGGGAAGTGTCAACTTAAAATAAAGATGAGCGTTTCTGGTCCCCACCAATCCTGCGCTGCTGCCAGTAAGGAGCGAGAGAAACTATCAAAAACACTTGACAAACTCGCGCAAATAACTTGCTAACTTGTCGGAACAATCAGTCACATTGGCGTTTGTAGGGTGTTAGAGTGGCCACAAATCTCATTTCCCATTTCCTTTCCTCATACGCGCCACGCCAAGATACCAATTCTAACTTCAAATGGCCTCTCTTGAGCACAGGGACACAGGTGGAATGAAATTAGCGAAGAGAGGATCGCTTGTCCTCAAACCAGGAGAAATGTCCACTCTACACCACGTCACAAGCCCCGCCTCCACAACGGCTCAAGTGATTTCTGAAATCTGATTACTGAAGAGAAACATGCACGCATTTTCAATGATTGTGGTTCACTAATAGCCCGCTTCGGTTGTTTATTTTTTTTTTGCAGGTGCAAATTGGCTGCAGGATCTGCATGAAGATTCAAAACGAGGGGTGACATTAACTCAGAGCTCGCAAATAGAACATAAATCACTGGGACAGAACAGCAGATGAGAGTACAGTAGCATGTATGTGGTGCTGATAGCTTGGAGAAGAAAGGAAAAGGAAATAGAAAAGGAAAAGCTATATATCAAGGAATAATTAGCATGAGGAATGGTGGGATGAAAGTAATACACATGGAGCAACGCACAGCTCTTATCTCACACTGGCAAATTATATATTCATTTTCCATCTTGTGATGCCACGATATAAAAATATCGTGAAATATATAAAAATATATTGTGTCAACATCATTACGCCCAGGATGGAATTTGCAGACTTGTTTTTACCCTCACGCTTTCTACATTGTTTTGAATTTATGGAATTCTGTGGATCAGCAGAACATTATTATTTGACGTATATTGGTGAATTAATTATGCATTCCAGTACTAATTATTATTATTATGATTGAAGATTGTTATACATAAAATGCTAATAAACCTTATAAAAATGTAATAAACTTTACCCTCAATATGAACTACTATAGAATAGCCATTAGAACCTGATGTATATATACACACGTTTTCTATATTTATAATTGTTTGTGTGTGTGTGTGTAAGCCCTTTATAATTGAATATTATTCATAATTATTAATATTAATACTTTCACTGGATAAATATAATGTTCTGACCGCTGCTTGATGCCCTAGATGCACTGAATAAGGAGTTACTTTTGAGTTAATTCACCCAGTGTCTGCCAATAACCAAACATTAAGAGAGTTCAGATGAAATGCCAAGGGAAAAGAAAATAATTGCACCCATTTACAGACTGTTCAGATTCTGATTTAAATGATCTCTCAACTACAGATGGTTTTAATTCATGTTACCATGAAAACTAGTCAATGCAGAGTCTACAGTGTCTTTCTGATTCTTCCAGTAACCTTCATGTTTTGCTTTTGCTTTCATTGACTTGTCTTTGTTTATAAACCCAATGTAAAAGTTCCCAGTCACCAATGTGCCTCGAAATGAGCACTTAACCCCAGGATGCTCCAGGGGCCCGTGACAGCAGTAAGTGCACTTCAGTCACCAAGAATAGAAAGAGTCTGCTAAATGACATATAAACAATTAAAGAGTGGAACGTCTTGTGCATTTAGCTGCTGTTTTTTCATCACATATTGTACATGATCTGGTTCATTTTCAATTTACCCAAACGCATGCCTTTAGTAATTGAACGATATGACATTTTTTTGCCTAGCGCCTGCCAGTAAACAGAGATGGCAGAAACCAAGTCTCAATTCATTTAATTTAAAAATGTTTGTGTATTTTAATATATATTTTAAGTGTTATTTATTTCTGTGAGGACAGCTTGTTTTAAGCATCATTACTCCAGCTATTCAGTGGCACATGATCCTTCAGACATCATTCTAATATGCTTTGTGCTTATTATGATCATCAATTAGTACTGATGTTCAAATGTCAATGGATGATGATGATGATGACGATGACGGTGATTATTAATATATTAGTAGTAGTGGTAAATTAATATTCATTGCTGAAAATAATTTAGCTGGTTTGATCTTTGAGGAATCATACTAATATGCTGCTTTTGTGCTTATTAATGATGTTCTATAAAGAATGGTGTCTTTTTTCAATATCAAATACAGTTTGCAGATCAAAAATTCATTAATTCATTCAAGCATCCTTTGATAAATAAAAGTAATAATTTCTTAAAACTAAAACGATATTCAAATCTAAATGTTGGTGAATTGTGGTTCAGCAAATAAGCATATTCGAATGGAAAAAAAAGAAGTATTGTTGTTGTTATGCTATTATATACAAAAATACTGAGTTCACACCTTATTATTCCACCCTGTTATTCCTTATTAAACCTTCCAAGTTCAGAATCCCTCTCAGGTGGAGGCCACGAGGTCATGTGACTCGCCTCGTCTGTCAATCAGTCCTGACACATGCCAACCACGCTTTCAGACCCCGCTAGGACCGCATCGAGACATGCCAATCAGTCACATATACCCTTAGAATTAATTGTACAGCATTTACAGCACATACATATCAAACAGTCAAGGTAACACTGTTAACATATCTGTTATTTAAACTTTTTTTAAATTGCCGACATTCTTTTAAGGACTGGACTGCTATTTCTTTAGGCTGTCAGACTGTCTTTGGACCTTCACTCTACTGTAATTAGACTGACTGTAATTAAGCCACCAATTTTCTCAAGAGGTCCATTTTCCTTGATGGATTACCAAAAATAAGAAAACACCTGTATTAATGTCCAAACAAAGGATAACAAAACTGTTATCACCCATGCCCTTTGCTGTATTGATCGCTTAATTGCAATGTCTTGGTTAAACATGGATCAATGTTGAGGAGAGCAACAAGACCAGAGAACAAGCACTGAATTAATCATTTAAAATAATGAGCAAGCACTTTAAGATCTGTCCACGGGCATCAACCTCCTCTCTCAATGCAAGTGAGATAGAGAGCAGGAGCAGAGATGAGATTCCGACAAAGGGACAAAAGAGAGAGCTGCTGGTTAAGAAACATGGTCTGTCACTGACTGTTCAGACATTCCCACAATCCTTGCTAAATGCCACGAAGGGCAACAAACTCAAGGCATGCCATTTTAATGTGTGAAATGTAATAAAATATTCTCCTCGTTGCTTATGTATAAACCTATTTGCGCTTGATGAAAAAGAGACTGTAATTGTAATGAAACGTTGATTTATAAAGAGAAAAAAAATGTAGTCCTGAAAGATATTTGGGGGCAAAAGGTCAGTTTTTCTTCATTCTATTCCATTCTATTCTGAAATTAATTTAAATTAATTAAATTTAGACATTTCTACCAAATTGTATGCTCATATACGTAAATATGGTGAAATAAAACTGAATCTGTATTTTTGTACAGTTTTATGATACCAATTTCAAAAATCCATTTGAACATTTGATTTTCATTACCTGGACTCTCCCAATGACACGCGTCTTTTAAGTTGAAGTGGAAACAGATGGTTTTGAGTCTCCGATCTGTTAGCTCTGTCCCTGTCCTCTTTTAATTGAACCGCTACATCACAGGCCTCTCTGAAAGCTGTTTTTTGAGTATTAACCCCCTTTCATCTGATCAATTGGGACCTTCCTGTAAGTTTATTAAGCGGAACATGTTTTTTTGGACATGTGCCATGAATGAGGTTACCACTTGTTCTGAAGCATATTAATTAAAGAAAAAAGGAGGTAGATGTTTTGCAACAAGTGTTATGGTAATCAATCAGAGAGTACAATACCAAATGTTTTGGTCTGTTTGTTAATGTAAAGCAACATGGTAAAATTGCAGTTAGATGTGTATGTAAAAGTATATAGAGTCTGAATATGATATATATATTAAAATAAAAATTCACTCATCCATTTAACACAGTGTTTACTTTACTTTTATTCTTAAATGCGGAAAACAGTAATGAAGAATGAATGTGTGTCCACGCTTCTGACTGGTGATATGACGGGTGTCTGTACCTTAAAGGCAGTTTTATGGAGCAATTTATGTTCTGCCCACTGAGACAAGCAGCAAACAGAGCATCTCTAACTCATGTAAATGGAGCAGTAATAATGACAGGTGCAGTTGTGTCTCTTATAAAAGCATAACAAGTCACACTAGTATATTTCTTAATTGCGACACTGTAATGATGATATGGAGAATTCTCTAGAGCGTAGGGACGGGACGTACAAAAGTCATTGTAAGAGTTAATGACCTGCTTTACATTCAGATGCTGTGGAAATCAGATGTTGGCGGCGTCTGGGGGTTTGTAATGCCCAGACTGGTTGAGGGATTCTCTGGCTTGGCGGTGGCAGGAGGAAGGAAGTGGACTGATTGGGGACAGAGCAGGGAGGCGGAGGGCAAGGTCCTCTTTAGTGAAGAGAATTGCTTTGACCAACCGAGCTTGGCAGAGGATCACCTTTCTCACCCCAGTCAAAAGGAACTTTAAATGAAGATGACTGGGTGGGGAGTGGAGAGCGAAACTAAACAAGGCCTTAAAACTGAGGGCTGAGTTTACTAAACTTTGCACACAATCCAATTCACTAACCACTAACAATCCATCTCAACCAAGTAAATGCACTCTCAATTTATAAATGAAACCACTATTATCCATTTTAGCAGGACGTACTTCCTTTCTATGTAAATTAGGCTCATTATATATTGCGCTTGTTCCCAAAACTGAGGGCTATTTGCTATCATGGCAAAAGAAAATGCGTTTGTTAACATATTAATCAAATGAAGAGTAAAAAGCGAACCAATGATATTTTTCCACCAATGGGATGGAATACCATACTAAAATACTTTGACAGACTTTGCTGCAGTACTGATTCAGCAGTGCCACAACACCGCCACTGAATCTACAGCAGCGTAGTCTTTTAGTCTATTAAGTCCAGTCATAAAGTGGGAACAGTTTTCAGCGCTTTTAATGAACGTAAACATACAGTTTAGTCAACTCCCCAACAAAAGGACTTTTATGTGCTGGGTATTTTTAGTGAATCAAAACATACAGCACAAGCAGTCCTAAAATTCAATTCCTAAAATAGAGGCAACTTCTATTTATCAAAACAAACAAACATTCACCAGAGTGTAGCGTAGTGTAACACATGACTCTTTTGACCTGGCACTTTGTTCAGCTTTTAGTCATTTGACTAGCTCGGAGACCTGGAGGGCAAAACATCTACAGAATAAAAGAATAAAACAAAGATGTGTGAACAAAATGTGAGTTTTGAGCAATTTTCAATCCATATAAAGCCCTCTACTTAAAAACAATGGGACATTCTAAAAGGTTTAATATGAGAAGTGCCTCAATGATATTGAAAAATCTAATTCAGTATGCATCTTATTAATGCACACAGGCAAGCAGAATGAGCTCTACATAAACAAAATTGCATTAATATTCTGGGTTCATCTGCTTGCCTGTACAAATTATGCATAACTAATAAGGGGTATACTTAATTTGACATTTCAATATCAGTGTCTTCTGTACATATCTATCAATAACATTTCAGTCAGCTGAGGAAAGCCTTGTTTTGCCTCTAGGTTCCTGTATGGTGTGTGACTATGAAAACTATGAATAGTTAACTGAACACATACAGTACAGCTTATATCACTTTACTTAGTAGGGTTTGTTCATATTATGTGATAAACATCTTTGCAAGCACAACTGTTTTAAAATTATTATTCATTATTGCTTTTCTTATTTAGCAAGTATGTGTTCCTTAAAAGTAGCGCACGACTAGTCTTTAACCAGCCCAAAAGAGCCCATGTTACACCTTTCTTTATGTCCTTGCATTTGCTTATAGAACAACACCCACCTACTTCCACTCACTATTACAGATCTACATCTCCTCCAGAAGCCTTAGATCTGTGAATGATCAACGCCTCTTTGTACTATCACAGATAGGCTCAAAATCACTCTCCAGAACATTCTTGTTCACAGTTCATGGTTGGTGGAATTGTCATCCCACCCCAATCCTGAATGCAGGATCCCTGTCAACCCATCTCTTTCGACACTACCTAACTTCATCCTAAATTATTCTTAAAAACAAAAAAAAGGTTCTCTTTACTTATTCATTCCCTTTGCAGCTTGTATTTTGGATAAAAGCGACGATAAGTGAATACTTTTTTTTGCACAAACAAAACACAAATAACAATTTCCTCGACCATTCAATCATTTTAGTACACGCTTTATAATTAGTCTGATTCAAGGAGAATCAGAAAGCTGGATACCGAAAGAGGAGGAGTTGGGGATGGAGGAGGGTAATTAGCTATTGAGTAATGCTAATAATACTAAAGGGCCTTATATACGGATGCTTAGATAGGTGTTGTATTCCTATAGGTAGCTGAGAGTCAGCTGATGCGAGCTTGACTAAAGTGACCTGCCAGAACTAACGCTTTGCTTCATGTACCGATTTATGTACTGATCATTCCAGTTGTATGGCTGTCTATGTGTTCCTTTAAGATCAGTAAGGTCTTGCAGTCCCATGTCATCCACCTCTTTCTGGGTTTCTTACGACTCAGCACTGTCTCCTGGCTTTGTCATGTCCGCCGTCAGCAGATGCTGAAAGGGGGGCATCTGCATGTGTTCCCAGCATATGGGGCAATATGACTGGCACAGAGAGATCCTGCTCTGGCACTGCTGTCCCTGTAAAAACTCTGCCAGACCTACTGGATGTCCCCTCAGACTAGATGCCAAGGTACATTTGTAATAGGATGGATCAACTAGACGTAACCCAATCCTGTCTTGGAAGTGATGTGCTGTAAGTGACTTTGGTGCTAAATGACAAATAACCAGGTTATCAAATGAACAGAATTCTAAGTTGTAATTATACGTTGTAAAATTATTCTCAGGTTAAGTAAATTGATGGCGATTAATTAAAACTGGAACATGATACAAAATATTCATTCATTAGGTTTGAGAAACAGAAGCAGAACAAAGAAAATACTTTTTATTTTATGCTGAACTACAAGCATAGTAGGTAAGCTTTTTTTTTTTAGTCCAGTTCGCCCTATTCCCAGCATGCACTAGGTATGAATAATTAATATGATTTGCGCCAGTTTTATTTACATTGTTGCGGTGTTTAATAACTTATTGTCTTGTTGAGGTCTGTGGTTTGAGGTTTTTCAAGGATATTTTTGTCTCAGGAGTTTCCATGCGTTATTGCTAATAGTTTAAGACGGCAAATACTTTTCTTATCATGATATAAATGGTACATTTCTCATAAAAACATGAGATGAAGCGCATGACATTAAAACATAATATAACAACTATGAAAAGTTAAGTTGAAATTACTTTAGAACTTATTGGAACCAGTGCCAGCATGATTTTATTTTTCCTCCAATAATGGAAAGTTACGGAAAAAAGACGTTTGGCGCTATCTTTTTGTATGTTGTATGATTTACATCATTGATTCATCACACATTTAAAAACAGAATTTTATGAATATTCTCTTGTTCCACATTGCTAGCACTCCACACACTTCATTATTAATGAAGAGGACTGTACCACAGAACGGCCCATGAAAAATACATCCACGCTCAGTGTTGATTTTTTTCATTTTCTGTATAAACTGCAGGGCGAAGGCAAATTCAACATGTCACCTTATTCTACACATACATGCATAATTCTACGTTCAATTCGAGGCCATCTGACAATGCATGGCATAAATCAAAGTGAATAAGTGCATGGGGAAAGAGCAACGTAACAGTAAGTGAGACAGGGCTTGTTTGTCTGCAATAAATACCGTTTCATCATCTCCCATCTCTCTAGAGACAAGTGCTAACAGAAGGAGTCACAAATGACCCTCAGGAATCTCTCTCTCTCTCGCTCTTCTCCAAACAGATCTGCTGTGGTGGAAATGCAGTAGTAAACATATAGGACCATCTGCAAAGGGAGAGGAGCGCACAAGTGGACACATACAGACGCACATACAATGCGCTGAGGGAGCTCAAGCACATGGCCTACATTCTGCTGAGGGAAGCTGGACACTTTGCCAAAAATTTGACCTAATTTAAACTATAATTAAATTAAAATGCGGTGTGTGTTTTGGAAAAAGTGACAAGATACAACAAGTCGTGAACACTAGAGTTAGGGTCAGAGTTTAAGTTGAAGAGGAGCTGGGAAGGTCCCGAATGTAAAATCTCAAAAAATACGGTGGTATCCTAAAATACAGATGTGAAATGGAAAACTTTAAAAAAAAAAAAAAATTAAGCCCATGTCTAGCTGTCTCATTGCTCCACTTAGTAATTAAACATCTATTTGTGTTTTCTAAGCGATCAACCTTTTTTTTTATTTTAATATGCTGTGTTAGGTTTTGCTTTTAAAATGAACACGTGGGAATATAAAGTGTGGGACCTAATCGATGTTAAAGGAGTTATTAAGAGCAATAAGCCACAGAAAGGATCTTACTCTCACTAACTGACACATTTCAGAAAGCGCGATCCCGATATACACAGAATTACAGTATGTCAGTCTTGGCAAATATTCATGTAAACATAATCTGTCATCTCTCAAATGAAGGTTTGGTTAACTTTTAGGAAAAAACATTTAAATGTGTAACTTTATATTATATCAGTGCATTGCAATAGGTCTTCACAGGTCAAGCATGTTTAAAATCATGTTTTGTTTTCATTGTGAGTGTACACAAATAAAAGCAGACCTTTACACAGTGATGACAAGTGTTTAAAGTTGACTCTTCTGGTCAGGACACAGCTGAAGTGATTGCACGATCACATTATGGGATATTTGAATTTGGGGCGAATGCGAGATGTAGGATACATGAGCACAAAGCTCCATTTTGCAAACAGTCGAGTACAGTCTTTAAAGTATACTCCTCTGTCAGTCTATGGTCCCGTCCCAAATGGAACACTTCATGTCTTACGGACTTACAATGGCCGCCCTGTGCTCATGTCTGTCAATTCATCATTTTAGTGTTCAAAGAGGTACTCGCTAGAGCACCCCTTTGCGGCCGTTATGCGCCCTTGAGCCGCACTTCTGCCAAACCTGCACTGGTATGAGCTCGCAGCAGACTTCAACTCGACAGTCAAAGCAGGGTTATGGACTCGGAGGAAGACTGCAAAAGTTTAGGGACGGGGACTACGTGAGAAATGCCTTTAGAATCAGCACATGTTTGCCTGTATTCGTCGAAAGGCTGCATGCACCGAACTAAGATGTCCATACCGTGACGGTTTGGTATGAATACATGCATCGTGCCATCCCTAATATATTTAAAAATAAAACGGGCAATTGAGACTTAATTTCTGCATTTGCAAACATCCTTGCAATCTATTATTTTATTTGATGCGATTATTTGACTACAGGTAGCTTTTCAAGAACATGTCAACTTATTTTAACCCTAACCCTATCAGATTACTAATACTATACTAACACTCTAATAAAAGGTTGATACATTGTAAACAGATTGATCATAAGGGACCTTCAAAATAAAGCAAAACCTAAAAAAATGTAAAATAAATAATGTCAGAACATGTCTGAGCATGTCTTATCTGTTACTTGATTGCATTCAGTACTGCTGCAGTAACTCTGCTTCCTCCAGAGATCTTGCCTCTCAGCAAGTGGCAATGCACGAGACAGAAAAGTAGTTAGAGGGAAAGAAAGAGATGTTGCTAGGTAAGCGAACAGTGCAACACCGACAGACTGAATATCATTTGCCTTCTATGCTGTTCTTTTAGTGAAAAGAGCTCGTAGGTGAGGGGGCAACTGTCCTGAAAACAGTACAGGCTAATGGCAGTCTAAGGTGAGGCACAAAATGGTGTTAATACCAGTTATTCATCTCCCCGCTATTGTGAGAGCACTTACGCTACAAGATCATCAAATGAGTTGAGGTGGAAAATTACACTTCAGATAAAGATAAACCTGTCACACAATATAGCAGCCTCTAAACATCTCACTGCAGGGGGTATCAGCTGCCCAGCTGAGACACAACCGCCACTGGTTTTGTATTATGAAATCTACACTGTAAGAGATGAAACATTCATATAACTTTGACATAATGAGACATCAAGGATTTTTATTTCCGTCTAATTATTTTAGACATCGGCTAAACTTAAAATTTGTGAAAAAAGTATGTGTGTGTGTGTGTAAGTCAGTTTACTATTTACATGGTTTTCATATTTTTCATCTTGAATTTTTAAAACTTGTTTTAAAACTTATATATTTTAATATTTATTCACGTTTTAAACTAATGACTTGGAAAGACTTTGTGAGGTTCTGAAAACCAAACGTGCCAATTTTGATGATAAAAGAAAGTGTAAAATCGACAAAAGAATAAACAATGCAAGAATATTAATTATTTATGCCCCACACACAGCAGGCTGGGAAAAGATGAATGGGACTGAAGCATTTTTAAGTGTATCTGTTCATTAAAAAGTTAAAAAATAAAAAAATAATTTAACTCAGCTGCTGTGCTTCTTGGTCTGAGAAATATGAGTATACCACAAAAGAAATTGACTTCTTGCTTATCTTAGCCCACAATAATCAAATACATATTTTTTTGCCATTATTTACTTAAAGTTAAATAATACAGTGTAGCAAAACAAGTTACCAAAGCGACATATTTTTCTTTTGTTTATAAAGCATGCTTTTCACATAATGGGAATTACAGTGAAAACCATGCTAAGAGATGAGTGCAAGAAAAAGCTCCCACAGTGTTATCCATTTTGTTAACGGTGCTTTACCAGGCACTTCTGTTCTCTCAGATAAGGGCACCATCCTTCCGCTGCCGACTGGACACTGGGTGCCACACACTGAAAGGAAACAGACAGACATGCACTGGCCTGCTCTCGCACCCGCTACCCTGAGGGGAGAACGGGCTTAATTGTAACATGAAAGGGGCTGCTCTGGTCTAGTATGACAGCACAACTATATATAACCACACGAGTGTAATAACTGGGATGGTGGTGCTGCCGGCTTTATGGAGTAAAAAAGCCCACGATCCCAAAATGCTCCAGAACTCTGCGTGACCCCAGCTAGCTTTATTGTAGCTTTCAGTAGAGATGTGTTCCTCGGCATTCATTGGTTAGATGCTGATACACATTAAAGGGATCAATCAGACTGTGTGATGGTGCACAGCCAGCCAAAACTACTTTTTATGCACCAATTCATTTTCAACAGAGTTCTGTTATACAACAGCCTGCTGTTTCAATGTGGAACAAACAGCAGTGGAAATGTTATTTTTGTTGATGTTGTTAGCTGGAGTTTTGCTTCGTTCATGTTCCATTTAGATTTTTTTACAGATTGAAAGCGTTTAAAATTGTCTTCTTTTTTTGTTTGTTAAATCCAGAAAATATGTTTTGCTTTAGTGCATGTTTATAGAAAATCACATTGAAAATATTAACACCACCAAATAATACATAAAAAAAACTTGCATGGATGGTTTGTAACACTTTATTGCAAAATATTACTGTCATTTATTTATTTATTTTAAATTTAATGAACTTTTTAGTTGAATTGATTTTAAAATGTAATTTATCCTGTAACTTACAAAGCTGCATTATCAGCAGCCACTACTCTAGTCTTCCAGTCACATGATCCTTCAGAAATAATTATTTGACATATACATTTTTTGGACAAATAAAGATTACTTATATGTTAGCGTTACAGTAAAATACTCTTGCCACATAAATAAAAATTATACAGACCCCAAATGTTTAAATGGTAGTGCATGTTAAAAAAACACACTGTAAGCTGTAATGTCATTGCATGGCATCCAGACACCGCTGTCACCACTACACTCTCACTTCCTGTCAGACTAATGGAATGCAGGCCGTCCATGGAAAAAGAGGTTTCAACGCATGTTTAACAGAGCAGATGTAGTAGAAATCAAAGTCAGCATTTTTCGCTCTCTTTCACTAGTTTTCCCCCAGGTTTCTCCTCCTCCTCTTCTCACATGTGTAACTATAGGATAGACTAATGGTGCTCTCTGCTGAGATGAAAGCTGCATCCTCCATTGTTTGGCACCTTTAAAGTCCTCTTCTCCATTCCTGCCTTCCTTTCTATCCATTACTACTTCCATCTTTTTGCTCCTCCCTTCAACTCCACATTGTTTATATAAGATTTGTTAGGTTGATAGGAGTCTCTGGGCAATCACTCAGACTATGAAAGTTTCATTTTTCTAGGCCTCATACATCAAATGGAGATGTGCTTTGTCTTTCTTCGACAGAAACAAAAGAGACACTGCAGGCAATAGCATATTTATTTTTAAAATAATTTCCCTTCTAGAGGAAGAGCAGATAACATGGATAAGGCGATGTTTCCTCCTTCCCCCATCCCTATAAGACTAGGGATATGCCAGCAGCACAGATAAATTCAGCTCCTAAGGCGGAATTAAATCTGTCTGTCCAGAGGGATCTCCCCTGTTGGGAATGTCCCTTTCTTTTCTTCTTTTAAACCTCATGATCAGCAAAGCTTCACTAAAATGACCCTGAGGTGCTTGGACGTGATTCACACACTCAAAAATATGTTTGCCCATCACATAGATTTTGTGATGTTTGGCATGGAAGGGAAATGCCCACATGACTGTGAAACATCTCCTAGAATGTGTAAACATAAAAATTATGTGGCAAAATACTTCTGTGAGGGAAATTTGAACAAGTGTATATTGTATGCAACCAATTCATGCTGTAATATTTTCTCTAAAGACTGAGCTGTACAAATATGAGTTCTCAGTAAATCTTATCAGTGCAATTAAATGCTAAAATGTTTACTGAAGGTTTGATATAATTAAAAGAATGTATGCTGCTCACAAAAATATGACAAAACCAGATCAATGCAGAATTTATAGGCATTTCTTAGAAGACAAATTGGAAATAATTTAACATATTTTTAGAATTTAACAATTCCAAACAAAGCTTTGCAACACATGGTATTTAATTCTGAACATTTTTTTTCAATCACTTATAAAGAAAAAAAGAATGCACAAACACACACACATATATATATATATATATATATATATATATATATATATATATATATATATATATATATATATATACACACACATTTTAAAGCTGCTACTATCTCTTTTAGTATCACACAAGCAAGTCTGCTCTATAACATATACAGCACATTCTGTTAACAGATCTGCTCACATGTTAGCTTTTTCACAGAAAAGCTTTCAAATATGTATTGCATCATAATCTGGATTTTTCATGTGTGTTAATCATGTACTATTTTAATAATGAATTGGTGCAATACTGTGTTGTAATCTGTGGGACAGTGGGTGGTGTAGGATCATGGGTTATGGAATAGGTCCCAGTGGGAGAGGGTGGATTTATCAGGAAGCCACATGCTAATTCTCTGCTATGGTGGCATACACTGACTAATGAATAAGGCCAGGCACTATATATTACAGGCACAGGCAATATAACTGGCCACATTGGCTCTAATCTCTTCATTACACATCTCACTTATCAAATGACAAGCGATGGGTAATTTAATATCATACAGAATCAGCAAAATGAGAGTAAGAGAATTGAAGATGCTCAGTGAAACAGAATATCTGCAAGCTAAATGAATATACAGTCCAAAAGTCTGAGATCAAATACCTCTTCTTTTTTTCATATTCTGCTACAGTATGTTGCAGTTTTATGTTAAACTGCAACATAACTTTAATCATTCCATTGGATAAGTATTCATACCCTTTTCAGAGACGCTTGCAATTTAGCTCAGGAGCATTCATATGACCTGTAGATGTTACTACACTTCAAGTGGAGTTAAACTGTGGAAAATTAATTTGAATAAGTATGATTTAGAAAGTCACACACCTCTCAGAAAAGATCTAGCTGGTAATTGTTAGCACCCTTATGCTGTGGGCCGGTTTTTCTGTAGCAGGGACTGAGGGACTGGTCAGAGTACAAGAAAAGCTCAGTGAACCAAAATATAGAGCCATAATACAAACCTAGTCCAGAGCATTCAGAACCTATGACTGGGCAGAAGGTTCACCTTCCAACCTGAGATGCTCTCTTATCAAAAGCTACACTTGATGGCGCATTCAATAACTGTAATGGGAATGAGAATACCAATGACGCTGCACTGAACCTGTCTGGACCCCCCAGGATTGTGTAGAGTGTGATCAGGGTCTCAAACATGACTTTGGAATGTTGACTCTAGAACATGAAAGCCCTGAGTAGCATGAACATCCAAGCTATAGAATCTGACAAATGTGTGCGGAGAGGATCAGCCTGCTGCATCACACACTTGCTGCAAGGGGACACCTCTTGCTAGAATCCTAGTATAGAAACAACCCTCTTTGTTGAATGAGTCTTAACTCCTAGAGGTGTAGCTTGACTGCACACCTCGTAGGCCAGAGCGATAACATTCCTCACCCAATGTGACATCATTTGTCCAGTGACAGATATAGCAAACGAAAAGCTGCACGGGCTAATGCGGTGGACATAAACCTGAACGTGTGCTGGACACAGTAAGAAATGCTTTTTTCTCCAGTGTTTTAATTTACGAAGGGCAGAAGGCTTCAAGAATGACTGAATGTATGGCCGAAATTGGAACTTTAGGATGCAAAATAGATTTGACCAGTCCAGGGACAAAGTCTAAGCAGGACGATGAGGCTGACAGAGCCTGCAAATCCCCAGTTCTTCTCAGAGAAGTAACAGTCATGAGAAAAACCATCAGCAGAGTCAGAAACCTGACATATGCTGACGCTAGTGGTTCAAAACGGGGCTCCAACCAGACCCCTTGGGCACTAAGGATATGCGCCATGAAGTGACTGTCACTCTGGGGGGGCCTCCTGCTGAGCTCCATGAATTAAGTGGGCGACTGGAAGGTGCTTGCCACAGAAACATCTACAAATAGAGTGTGAAAGTATCAGGACATGGGCCTGATAACTATTTCTCTTGCAGGAATTCCAGAACTGAAACAACCTGGCAGTGAACTGGGTCTGAATTAGAGACCTGCAATCCCGCTGGAGTACCGCGGGTCTCATGGACCCGACACAACCCAGTGCGCGCGGGACGAAATTTGATATGTGAACGCGGTGCGGGCGGTAAGGTCCTCGTGTGCAGGTTGCGGGGAGAATAAAATTATTTGCGGGACTCCCGCAAAATGGAAATATCTTAAAATTAAATTGTTAAAAAGAAATAAAATATTATTTATCTGCTGCACAAAAGCAACAAGAACAACTCAAAATAGCGTAAATTCTCACGTGGTTCTTGCAGGAACAAAGACCATAGACCCACACTGAGGCAAAATGTCTGAAGAGCATGACACAGGTGGAGCGCTTTAGTGCTACAGATATTAGTTCATTATTAAAGAAAGGAACATACAGAACTACAAAGCCAAACAAAGGGAAATCCGATATTTGGAAATGTTTTTCTATAGTATGTGATGGTATGGAAAGCACCTTCCCTTTGCGAGCTGCGACAAATGCAGCAAAATACTCGCATACAGCAGCCACAAGTCTGGAACTTCAGGTCTGAAGCGTCATGTGTGCACAGTTTTAATGTTTACATGCGGGCGGGAGTGGGACAAAACTTGAATATTATTGCGGGCGGGAGCGGAAAAAAAAAATTTATATTGTTGCAGGAGCGGGCGAGAGCGGGACAGAACCTTGCGGGAGTGGGACTGAAAAATCTGTCCCGCGCAGGTCTCTAGTCTGAATGGTGTGGTAAACACCAACCTTTGAAAAGAGCAATATATAAAGCAATACATTTAGCACATCTGCTGGAAACCCAGAACTCTCAAACCTGAGAGCCAAACTCTGGTTGATCCTTGTTAATAGACATTGGCCAGGACTCCTGGGAGAACAGTGATTGAAGGAAATGCCTTAGGACATAGCCTCGGCCACATATGGGCCTTTGCGACAAGATCTAAGGAAGCTGGAGGCAAGAGAAACCTGCACCCTTGTTTTGTCTAAAGAAACACCAAGGTGCACTAGGACATGGTAGCCACTGATGGAGGATGTAGTTCAGGGCCCAAAATGCAGCCATCATTTCGAGACAATTAATGTGCTAAGCGACAAGATAAACTCTCTAGATCCCTTTGGCTGGACAGTCATCCAAGACCGCACTCCCATACACGTGTCCTTGTATGTTCTCAGAAAGCTTCAGCCCTCTAGGATCTAGAGTGGAGGCAACTCCCCATCAAATATTAGTTGTAGCAGCCCAACTCCCTGTCAAGGAGAGAAGATGTTATATGACATCCTGGTCAAGCAGAACTTGCAATTCCAGCATCAACAAATATGAATGGTCCGGTAGTGTAGACCACGGGTCGAAATGCAGAGGACGATATGCAGATTGTATCCTGTAGCCTTCTTGTATAGTTCTTACAACCCAGGGAGAGGGTTCCATGCTGCCAATTTCTCTAAAAGGGAGACTGACTGTGACACTTCGTTTTGCTGTGGGGGAATTTTAAATGTTTGGTGTCCTAAAACATGGCAAGAAACAACCGAACATGTAACATCTCTACAGATCACTAACCACAGAAATGCCAGAGGCTGCGGAAGTTGTACAGTCATCCCTAAGAGCGCTGGGAAGGAGCCCTTCCTCTCCATTGGAGTTTTCCTTTGGCCTTCCTGAGCAGACACACGTCCATTTGGTCATAATGACTGCCAAACAGCCCAACACTAAACACTTAGGGGAAAAACTTGAAAGCTTATTCAAACCTGTTTGCCTCCCTGTGTTCAGATGTTAATAACTGTCATCCTGATATGCCTGCAAAACCGCCGTGGCGTGCAGGGCAGTACCAGCATGATCTACTGCATGAAACACTCTCCCTATCAGTGTTGCTCTACATGGCTTGGCAGGGAGCACTGACCTCTCAAGTGATAATGCACCACAGAAGAGAGATAGTCTGCTAGCATCTCTTCCACCTGGGAATCATCATGGAGCCATGTATCTTTAAATCCGCAATACTCAAATAATTTAAGGTAAAAGACACACAAATTCAGAACAAATATAGCTCATTCCATGAAATAATTCTCTATCATAGAGGTCACCAAAGAAGGGAAAAGACCAAAGATGAGGTTCCTTTCCCCTGCCATCTGACAGAAACTCGTCATCTAGTTTGGAGCAGTTGAGGTTCTCTTGCAATGCTCACGATCACCGCCCTTGAATGCAAGAGCAGCATGCTCTTCCCCGTTATACTCCACACAAAACTAATCCTAATCCTAGTCCTAATCAGAGATGAGCCATACACAAGGAGTCATACATCTCTTTGCAAATTAACTCAAAATGAAAAGTAAGCTTTAACTGTACATTTACACTGTCTCTTTCATTTACTGCTTTCAGCATGACACTTCCTTCCTTCAAATACATTTCAATAAATTAAAAAAAATAAATAAATAATACAAAGAAAATTATTTTTTCTCCTGTTAGTTGGCACCTAATGAAATCAAAGCAAACTTTCTGCAGAGACGTGAACCAAACAGATTTTAAATAGCATACTTTTGAATAAAAAAAGAATAAGAGCTTAAGAGGTTAAATGATTTATTTTAAATAAATACTGAGTGAATGAGCCTTCAGTCTGCTTTAATAGCATTTATATAAAAGAACTTTAAAAGTGATTTTATCAGGTTTTCAACTGGAAAAAGGGGCAGGCGACTATAATTCAAATGGGTATATCTTTAAAACCATTCAAGATTTCACTTTGGTTTCCTCTTTCTATTGATACAAAAATCTCAATTTTGAAATTTGGGTCAATGTGACTCATTTTGCTGGATCAGGTAACATATGATGTGATCGTAACGCACTTCAGAGAGTGTTACAAGCTGTGTGTGCAAAGGTAAGATCCTTATCTTTTAAAGAAGTTTTAAATAATTTTTAAAGTCTCAAATCCAAAAACATATTCTTTATAAAATTTAAGACCTTAAAATGGCTCATTTAAACACGCCCCCCACATGTCTACGTCACTGTGTGGATTTATTTACATAACACTGCCAGGACTATTAGTCGCTGGTGCTGTGTTCTGGCATAGAATTACTGTTAGCAGAATGTCTAAAGTGTGCTATCGAAATAAAGTGTTACTCACAGCAAGAGTGGACAATTCTGTGAATGTCTTGAGTGGCCCAACCAGAGCCTGGGATTCAACTCTATAAAATATTTCTAGAGAAAACTTAAAATGTGCAACGTCCTCATCCAACCTGACAGAGCTTGAGAGATGAAGAGGTGAGAAGAAGCTTGTCGCATCATACCCCCAAAAAATTTAGGCTGTAAGGGTGTATCAACTAAATACTGGGTTAAGGGTGTGAATACTTGCAATGTACTTATTTAAGTGTTTTGTTTTTAATAAAGTTGTCACAAATCAGTTTTTTTTGCTTATGGTGTAAGGACTACATTGATGTGGAAAAAGTAATTTAAAGCAGTTTAACATAAGGCTGCAATGCAACATGTAGCATCACACTGTTGGACTCTGAAATAGCTCTTAATTTTATTTTATCTAAACGTTAAGATTTCCAGTGAGCTTAAAATGGCAGTTAGTCTGGTGGGATGAAATTAATCATTGCTAAACAACCTATATAATGATGAGAATTTTAAATAATGTACTAGGTGGTTAATTTAATGACATACTATTACTGTTATTTAAAAAGCTAGTTATTGTGAATCCTCTGGATAATGTTTGTAATGATCGACAAACTGTTTTAGCCTGTAGTAAACTCCTACGAGGTTTATATGATTCTGTTTAGCCTGTGTGGCCAAAATTAATTACCGACTTGTATTATTCTGAGCAACACAGCCTCACTAGCGGAAAGACACTGTGTTCGCAAGGTTAATTTGTGAGGTATCTTGCATTTGTATGTTGTCATTAGATTAAGCCCTCCGAAGACTTCTCCTAAGCATCTCAGGGATTTCCCTCCGTCCTGCCTCGGAGAGGTGTGATATGCAGGTGGTGTTGAGCGTCGCTCACTTCAGCGACTAACCCTCGAGAAGAAGCCTACATCGCTCTCCTGAGTAATTACCCAGCAGCTCTAGAGCGAATAGACTGGAAAACAACAGGCCGGTGCTAAACGTTCATTACAGCAATCACTTCAGAGAAGCGCGGCACTTAGCAACTGCACAGACTCCACCAGAAACACTTAGCAAAAAACAGGCATCCAATTATAACACCATCCTCAACGAACTGAGCCTCATCCACTTAAAGGTGAAGCTCACGCTGAGAGTCTGAGCAGGAACAGATTCAAGCGTCTGTTAGCATTAGCATTAGCCGTGTTTCGGTTCGGATCGGGGTCCGACGGGAGAGTGACCGGCCGATACGAGGCTCAGAAACAGATGGCCGCGGCTCTATTAATACATCAGACGATCCGCGTGGTCTAGCCAAGCACGTGCGTCTGCCAGTTGCTGCTGGCTGCCCACCTGGGAAGCAGCGGGGAATCATTTGGCTTAATTAGCCTAATGAGAAAAACAATAGGAGGCTCAATGTCCGTCAGTCAGGAAATGAGGGCTGGAGAGGTCATATTGTTTTACCTTCGTTTAGCATATGCAAGTTGTCTTTGCACCTTAGCTTTTGGAGAGGGACAGACGGTGACAGCAGGACATAAAAAGGGTCACCGATTAAGTTACACAACCTTTCGCGATCCTTTTATCACAGGTGAGAGTCATTAAACGGTATTTATAACTTTACCAAGCCAATACAAAAAATACAAGCTTACAAACAAAAGCAGGGTTTATCGATTCCGCGACGAATGATTGCATTTGCGCGGCGTTTTGAACTGTTGAACTTATTTGCAAAACACTCAGGATTGAAGGAGCTTTTTTTTGTAGCATGTGTGTATTTTTGGCTGATACCGAGCTAGCTACTAGAATTTTTCTTTCACCTGGTCATTTAAGATGCTGTAAACAATTTTTTTTATAGAATAGCACACAGAAAATATCCCTACTTGACAGATATAACAGAAATAGGTGTTCTGGGATATGGCACCTGTCTCTGTCAAAGCTCTAGGCTGAAGAATCTTGTCTGCAGGAGGCTGTTGTTTCGCCCAGCGGAGGCACAGAAAAATTAAAATTCTCATCTTATTTATGCAATCTTATTCAAACCTGACAAAACACACACGAACCGGTGAATCATGCGGGGCTCGGCGGTCGAGCATCTTAACAATACTTTTGCCGCCTATTCCTTACGATAATTAAGATCTGCAAAATGAATGAATAGCAACAAGTTTTGTTCGGTACGGCCTGCTGACACACTGTAGCTATCTATATCTCCTATCAAGCCAAGGACCTCTTCAGTTTTCAAAACTGCCAAGTCATAAGCTATATTTGCTCTCCAAAACGTCAGCATAACATCTTTACACGCTCCAAAAATATAAAATTAGAGGAGTCAGCACCGCAGGCTTTGGTGATGGGTATACAGCAAACTGTTTGCCGTATCATAGTCTTTTTTCCTGTATGCAAAGTTAAGCAACAACATGCTTCAGGACAAACATATGTTCACAATAAGCAAATATACACATAAGAGAAACGGTCTCAGGATTGTGTCAGCATGACTAATGTTAAATATTTGTTTGCCGTAGGCTTTTCTATACTTTACTCATGTATTTTATACCCTATTGTTCATACTGGTCAACATAATATATACCTGTTAGACAGATAAGACAGTAGTCGTAGTAGTAAAAATACTGTGCATCTCTATCTGCTCAAGAAAAGGCAAACGCTGTACAATAAGCAAAATAAGCATTGGAAAATGCACAAAATGCAAATAAGGGGATACACATACAAAAGAACAAAATATTATAACACTTTATAATAACGTTCAGTTGCGTGAGACATTCATAAGTGATTAGTCAGTGATGAACTAATCATTTACAAAACATGCATAAGCAATTAACAAGTGGTATGCTAACAGTTTATGTATTTTTATTCTCATGCCACATTTTAACATGATTATTCTCTCAAATCATTAATATGTTATATGTTAATATTTTCATCAATGTTTTGTAGATTAAGTATAACGATTTGCAAATCTCAAGTTATCTTAAATAGCACCATTAAATATTAATAATCCTTAGTAAAACATTAATACAAAATATGAAAGACCTACCAATAATGAGTAAAACATCTACAACTGATGTAGATGATTTATTAACATTTACACAACAGGTTTTGGATACTTTGCAGTGTGTACCGCAATGTCAAGGCTGACTGGTGAGGGTTAGACAGATTTATTATCTGACACTGATGAAGTATTTTTAGTGCTATGAGATAATAGTACAATGTTGACATTTCATTTTTTTTTTTATAAAATCAAATAAAATGAAAAACTAATTAAGATCAAACAAATAATAACAATGAAATTTTCCACATTTAATTGTTTCGTTTTTTATAGTTTTGTTGATATTTTATTTTTTTGTATCTGTTTGTGAAATGGCCATTTAATAAGCACAATACTTTGCAACACCACAGTTGTCTTACTAATCTTAACCTGCAATGCGAGAAACTTTCCCTAGTTTAGACATGCAGCTGTTAGTCAGCGTTTCTGACACAGCAGTCAATGCAGAGCTGCAAAAGTACGTAGAAACATTCTGTCAGGTCGCTGACCGCTAATAGCCAGAATAAGTTGTCACTGAAGCTTAAGCTTGGCTTTTCATTACTTACTTCCTAGCGCCCACAGCGGCCTTAAGTGCTGCCATACAATAGTGGAAAAAAATAGGATTTGTGTGAGTGTTCATACTTTAATAGACTGGATATATTCTCCAGACACGGCTATTTCTCCATACATTAGGCATTCAATAAAGTAGCACAAGTGGAAGCATGACTGACCAATAAAAATGACATTGATGATAAGTGTGAATAAAAGATGATTAGTTTAAAGGATGTTATGAGAGCGTGAGCGTGTGAATGTGTGTGGTCTTCATCGGTAATGTAGGGTAGGGGGAAGCGGATGGGGTTCAGTGTGCTTGGGCTGAGGCTTAATGAAGCGGTAGGCAGCACCTGCGGCCCGCTGTCGATCTGGAGCAGTGGCCGGGATGGGAGCAGCTGAGAACTGTTGGCCTGCATAGGGAGCAGAGCAGAGATCAGGGCCCGACCCAAAGCATTCCGGCTGGGCCAAACTGTGTGCTCTGCCTCCTTGCCAGAAATAAGCTCCAGTGGGCCACCAGGCTCCCCGAGTTCACAGCGCCTCACATCAGTTCTTCTCTAATGTTTCATTTGTTCTGTAACATTGGGTGAGCTTCTGAACAAACGTCTGGATATATAAGGGCTGACAGACGATCTGGGTCAAGCATGATTCTGCATGTCAAATATGTGAGACGGTGGGAGACACATGTGGCGCTGCTTACATGACTCCAGCTAAAAAGGCATCTAACAGATTTCAATTCTATGCGTTTTCTTTTAACTTATTATGTACCTTGTGTGCTGCATTAAGCTATCGGACACTTGTTACAGCACTTGTATATCTTTTGATTGCTTTCATTGTCCCCATTTGTAAGTGACTTTGTATAAAGGCGTCTGCTAAATGTAGATATTTTAAACACATTTATTGCATACTAAATATAGTTAAAATCTATATTTACTCAGATCTTGTTTGAGACTTACTGATATAAAAATTATTAAGGAAAGTTTATTCGGAGTACTACTTGTGTACAACGTACATTTTTTTTTTTTATATTAAGCCTAAAATGTGTTTTAATGTCACTATTTTAATGAGTATTGTATGACCTCCTTTGAATAATACTGTTTTTTAAATGTAAAATATTTAAAGTGTACCTGAAGCATATATTACTTACAATAGTTCTACATTAATTTTACTTTAGCGCTACTTCGCACACTTAAAGTGCACTAAGCACACAATTAGTTCAATTTCAATTAGTTCAATTTTAGCAGAATTTAAGCATACCAGGTTCGTTTGCAGGGTATTAAGTAAAAAAAAAAAACTAATAAACTAATAAAAAAAAAAATTAATAAATAATAATAATGTTTTAGCATGCTATGCTATTTTCTCATGTGCAGCCTCAGGCAGCTGTATATGACGGGCTCTTTGTATGTATGGTCATAATAGGGACATTTCACCTACCAACTGTCCGACTCCAATAAAATCACAAAGCTGAAAATACATAAAAAAAATAAAGAAAGAAATAGAAGAGATGAGTTTTCATTAAATCTTTGCCCATGGCACAGTCTGATAATAGTAATTCTCCAGTTTTCAACAAGCTGTCTGTTGTCTGTGATTGTAGGCCAAAGCGACTGAGGCTATTTACACACCCAAATAAGGGCAGCAGAAAGCCAAAGCATCACAAACGTAGCCAAATAATTGTTTTCTAAATCATGACCCAAGGTGACAATTACAAAAAAATACGTTTCAGCCAAAAGTATCATTTGCAATATCATGCTCAATGCTATAACGTGTATAAAAAAAAAAAATCCAATTCCAGAGGGGGAGGTTGGAGGGAACTAGGTTGATTTTGTAGTATTTTACATATTTGCCGTCAAGCCTCACACTCTTGTGATTTCATAAGTAATTCCTAGAATATTTTGTGTAAGTTTCGACTAAACAGATGCTGATTTGCCCCTGACTGACAGCCACGACTCACAGACAGCACCAGATTGTTAGCGCATTTAAATACAACACCTTTCAGCATTTTCACACGACAGCGCGAGCGGGTTTTCAGTTAATGTTTTGTCAGTGTGATGTATAGAGAGCAAACCTGACAGAAACAGAGTTAAGCTGACATTTGCAACAGTTCTGACTGAAGCATACTTAAAGACGGAGACAGGTAATGCGAGGCAGGCTACGAAATTTACATTTTGAGAAGGTTTCTTTAACAGGAAAGAAGGAACAGCCCGGTCACAGACAGTGCGTCCCGATGCATGTTAAGCGTGAAGTGCACGAGTACCGACATGTTCACTATGTCCTGTGCAGTGTGAGACGGCGTGATTTGATCAACACTGGCGTTGCCATGTGGCTATTGTGCATATATGTGTGTGTAAGTCACACTGCTCCATCTGCAGTCCCTGTGGGGAATGAAGTGTTGAAGAGTTCAGCCAAGAGTCCGCAAGAAACGTGTGAATCATTAACAACCTCTTTACCAGCAGAGAGTTCTGGGAAGGTGCCAGTGACTTCTGTAGTCGCTCTCTAGACTTGTTGATGTCCTTCATCGGTGTTCTGCTTTTCATTATTTTTATGGCTTATTTGCCTTTATTAAAGTAGGACAGTAGAGAGGGGAGAGGAAATAAATTTGGAAGTGGCAAAGGTTGAGGACTGGGATTGAGAAACGACCCTAAACACTGAATTCAGCTCGACCGCGTTTGGGAATTTACCTAAACATTAGATTGCGAATATATACTGTAAACGGATTCTGTCATTAATAAAAAACATCGGCATTAACAACGACCTTAATATTCAGTTTGTTAGCAATTTTAATGCTACTATTGGCATAATGCCAAACTTTTTTTATTTTATTATTATATTTTTGTTCACATATTGCAGATAAACCTTTTAAACAATTACAAAGATGAGACAAGTGATGCAATGAATGAAAAATGCAATTTTGAAGTAGAAAAAAAAACCTAAAATCACCTAAAATCTTGTAAAGCACACTACAATAATCTTTGTTTTACTTACACCTTTAAAAACATGTTTCATGACATAATATAGCTTCTCGTTAAGTGACACGTTACATTTACAAAAACGCATAAATGTGGCATTAACACTTTTTTTCCCGTAATGTCATTTTTACTGAACACAATGATAAATATATAATAGAATAACAATAACTTATGGTTTAAGTTTAAGGCAAGAGTGTTTAAAAGAAAAGAAGATAAATAAAAGGAAAATAAAAGGACAAATAAATATTAAAAAAAAGACAGAGAAATGTTTACATAATGTATATCAGTAATAGTTTCAGTAGCATTCATATTTTTTATAAGCTTTTTAGAGCTTGGCGAGGATGGATGAAAAAGAACTGAATCAAACCTTTAGGAGTTACTTTGATAAAAACAAGTCTTACATGTAAAACGAACAAACCATCAAAAAAACATGAAACAATTTGCGTTTGTGATGTGATGTGGATTTTTCAAATTTCGTGCCTGCACTATGGGTTAGGATAACTCTGATCGGCTGACGCAAGCAATCAAGACAATTCAAATGTAAAAGCAGATTTGACAGAAAAAGGCCTATTTCAGTCTAACAACTACAATTGAAAACATTTGTTCAGACAACATCGCAAATGAGCAAGAGGGCTCCCAGGTTAAATCAACAACGTAAACAGAAGCGAATTACATCTCTTTTGAAATTAGCTGCTAACACAAAAACAATGGACAAGACAGGCCCATCTCACGGAGAACACATTAAGTCTTAATGAGACTGAAGGAATTTTTCTGCTGGCACGGTGACTTTGGCGCCGGCTTACGCTGATTAACAATTTACACGTTTCTTTCCCCGCCTCGACTGGGCTCGCTTTTATGCATTTCAACAACACCGTTTGAGACGAGAGAATGATGAGCCCGTTTAGCTGGGAAGTCTCGAGTAATGCGGGAAGTCGCCTGACCTTGGAATCAATCAGGCAGAACTAGTGAAGCAAATCAGAAATAAACAAACTGGACTGCCAGAGTATGCAGAAAATTAGACCAGACCGATTGAAGGACAATATCCACACATGCACCACCTGGGTGCACTGTTCTCAACAGACAAATAACACAAATGGATTCTCAATGTTTCCACCACTTATGAAAACATTCACTGCTTTTGGAGGAGGAGGAAGGAGAAGGAGGTTGGGAGGCTTTGGGTTGATGGATTGTTGGGTATTTAACATTTCCAGGAAAATCAACAGTTTGAGTACATGTCGACCTTTTGGGGTCACGGTGGAACCTGCCAGTAAAAGCTCATTGGAAGCTTTAAGAGTAAAACAATTGTGAAAGGCTAAATATATATATATATACTTTGGTACGAGACTTCTTTCAAAAACATTTACAACAAAGCTTAACAACTCCAACATTTTGAAATGAAACTTAATTATTAAAATATGTACAACTTGACCAGACCTGAAATTTATGAAAAACGTATATTGACTTGAGTTTTGCCTGAAGCTCCTGCAAATTATGTTGTGATGTGAAATATACCCTGCCTTTGTGACTGCAAGTGTGTGTCTGTCTGTTTTGTAAGAGGGTATGAAACCATAAAATTGCTAAAAGAGATATAGAAAAGTAGAAGTCAGCAGCCAAGATTTGAAATGAAAAAAAAAGCTGTTTAGCCAATTACTAGCTCTCTCTGTCTGTCTCTCAAAGACAAAAAAACATATATACACACACACACACTGACATGTGCAGAACACAGGAAGTGACAGAGATTTATTAGCCTCACAAGTGCATTACTCTGTATTCCCTTTCCAAACACACTCACACTCTCTGAGCTTCTCTTCACACATACTCTCCTTCATCCATATATCTCCAGTCATTTAATTAGCTGAATGGCCAATAAATCCAACACCTCTTTTCTCACTTGTTTTTGAAGCAGTGCTCATTGGCTGACGCTCATTATGAAGCCTGGATGTGTCTTCAGGCCACTGCCGAGCTGTGCCGTTCTGACACAAATCACATCTACAGACCAAACTAAAATCTCAACTGCATCATTAACTGCAGACCATCCTTTTATAAGAACACATGATTCAATGATTATGGCATCTGACATATTATACAATAAAAGTCCCACTACGTGGCAACAATTTATTGAGTCATAAGGGATGTGCCGCTCATGTAGGCGCGCTATTAATTGCTTATACGTGTGCTTATGACTGTGTACAGTAAAAAAAAAGTGGCTGCATTTATCAAACATATATTAAAAACATGATCCTTTGGAAATCATTCTAATACTGTATGTTGATTTGATGCTTTAAGAAACATCTCTTATTATCAATTATGAGAACAGTTGTGCTGCTTAATCTATTTGTGGAAACGATACTTTTTTATTTTCTGATCTAAATGAACAAACCTAGGAACTGAAAACTAATGCAAAATAGGAGATATCCTCATAAATCAGTTAGAGGAATAGTGTTTTCTTAATTTTTCGTATCAGTAGGGCACAATGTGTGTGCACGAAATGTTATTTTCGGCAAACAGCTGTTTTCTAGCATCATGCTGTCTTCTGTCCCATGATCCTTTGAAATCATTGTGATAATGTATGCTAATTTGCCTCTCTACAAACCTTTATCAGTAACACTTTATAATAACTATGAGTCATTAGTTAAGCATTAGTAAATACTCAATTCATCCTTTATAAACCATTGGTCCAACATTATTATGCATTAGTAAGCAGTTTACAAGTGCATCAAAAATGCCTTGTTCTTGAGCATATATATATATATATATATATATATATATATATATATATATATATATATATATATATATACGTTATTAGTTATTTAGTTGTCAGTGTTTAATAAGAACATTTATAAAGTGTTAAATTATTTAAATGTACAATAATAAATCTTATTATTTAGACATGACAATAGGTGCTCAGTGTGTTATTAAATGCTTATTAATACATGTTTCTGCTGTAATTCATAATCAAGTCAGGTAATTATTTTAGATTTCTAATATGTGGACAGAGGTACATATTTTTCATGAGACCAGGTTGCTTAATAACTTTTGAACAGCAGTGTACGTATAATATAAATTATACAGCCACACCAGAACTGTTTTAAGTGTTTTAAACTGCCAAGTAGATTAATAATGATTTAATGTTACTGATTTGAACAAACTGCTAAATAAAAATGTAGATTTCTTTAAACATTTGTTTAAAAGTAGCAAGGCTGAATGGTGGAGCATGACAAATACAGTCAACGTTATATTTTGTAAAAAAAAAAAAAAAAAAAAAAAAAAAATAGAAGTAGTCCAAATCATGTCTATGTTTGAAAGAAAACAATACTAAAGTGAGATTATTATTGGTAAATATATTAAAAAATAGTTTTTTATTCTGTTAGTTGTGAAATGGACCTACAGTCTAAAACTAAAACCTCTGAGACGAGCCAAAAAAATCACTTATAATAATCACTATCGCCAAAACAAAAACAACAGTGTCTCTAATACTTGAAAAGCGTAATGTGATACAGAAACTGATGAAAAGTGCCATGCTCTCTCTCTCTCTCTCTCTCTCTGTCAGAACAGAGGTTATAAATTGAGCGATCTAGTTGAAGAATGATAAAAGATGGTGTTTGTGGTATGTGCCACATCTGTGAGTACAGTACATTCCAGGAGCAATCGAGCATGACCAAGCCCCATCCAAAAGTGTGTGTGCTACTGCTTGACCTAATGAATTGTAGGTCTGGGCTTTGACAGATTGTGTCGCATCATTTAGAACGCAATGAGCTGCCAACAACCTGATTGCTGAATGACATATGTGTGTTAACCCTCCCGATGGCAAATGGATCCACGACACAGACGAGCATCTGAGACGGGCATGAAAAGAACATTCCCATATAAAGCCATATCCTCTACCCTTTCTGCTAATCTTCAATTTACATACATTAAGCATGTCTTTTTCTGAATCTGTGCAGTAATGGGAGCTGTTTTGCCCACCGATCTCCTGGCTTCATTTAGGGGCAGTAAAGGTAAAAAGCCCGTGGGCAAGATCTCATAAAACACTTAGTGCATACTAAAAGTTAAACACTTGCTTATATGACATTATATCGCCGATCACTCTCTCAACTCACAGTCTATTAAGATTCATAAAGCTTTTTAGCCGAGCACAGTCATTTCGATGGAAATGTTCTCTAAAACACAGCAGTTCTCTATTCTCAGAGGTCTACGTCTGAAAACGAAGCGACCTTTTGATGAAACATGTTTAAGTGGTGAATGTAAAAAGCTTAGATTGGAGTAAGACTGATTGAAGCAATGCATTTATGAGTTCTCGAATGCCTGTATAGAAATCAAATGAAGACAGACGGTTTAGTCTGACATTGATGCTTTTTTTTCTTCTTATAAGAGTGTGTGTGGATTTGCTGATGGAAAGCTATTACACACTCATTAGTTCTGTTTCAGTGGTTTGGGAATGACACACAGCTGACCCCCTTCACCTCCAAACACACACCTCTTCCCATACACACTGAAGATGGATACGTTCTTTCCTCTTTATTCAAATCTGTTTTTCATTTAATCTTTCACAGTGCAAGGACATTTAAAGACTTTAGTTTAGTAATTAACTTATTCACCTTACACAGCACTAAAAAAGGAAAAAGAACATGAAAAAAAAATCGATAAGCTTTTATTACAGTAAATGCACTAGTGCTTCATATAATATATAATAATATTCAGAATTTTAATAAACAAAACGGCATTCTATTTCAAAGAATAAATCAACTTTTACTTACAGCTTTTAGATATGATATACTGTATATATATATATATATATATATATATATATATATATATATATATATATATATATATATATATATATATATATATATATATATATATATATATATATATATATATATATTGATTTTGTTTCTTTTTTAAAGCAAATCAACTTCAAATTAGGTTACATTTTTGTACTGTGTATGTCAGTCCTCATATAATTTAATTATGTTCAAATAGAAACCAGGCTCATTTTTTTTTTTTTTTTGTATATAGTGCTCTCTGTTCTGGCGTTTATACGGTTATAAATTATAACTTACTGTACAAATGTTTATTAATCCAGCCAGTCTGAATTAAGTTAAAACTCTGAAAACATGATTGAAAATGAAATAGAAATGCTTGAAATTACTTGGATGAGTCAAATGGATGGAAACAAAGATGCTGGTTTGATAATGATTCATAATTTTTAACAGTGCACACTCAAATTTCTGTTATTTTCTTTGTCTTTTTGGTCTCTTTGTTGTTTTTCAGTTTTGATTTGATGAACATGCAATCAAGATTTGTTAATATTCATACCCTCTCTCTACAAATGGGAGGGCTGATCCATGTTGCTGACAGGTTCATCAAACATGGGCGGACACGCACAAGACTTCATGAATATGAGTGTTACTTAGCAACAGGTTGATTTCAGTAAAAGGGAGAGAAGTGGGAACGGGGTGTCTCTGTTACCAGCCCTAAATGAAATGATTCGAGGCTCATCTTCAAGCCGAGCCGGAGGTTGAGTTCATCTCCTCAGCCGTGTCCGCAGCTCTCTTGAGGCTGGACAGGGGATGCTAGACTGATTCAGAGTTTTGCGTCAAAGGTAAAGGTGACTTCACTTTCAGCAAAAAAGTGTATCGGTATCGGTCACCTTAGATGACTGGATTACAGAATACATGTCACAATATGCAGTCTACAGTCTATAGAACAGAGTTTCAAACTGGTGCGATGTTGCAAGGTAAAGTAGAGTGGACTAGAGCAGAAGGACATACGTCAGAATAAGTGATTATATTTTCACAGCTCCGTAGAAGTCCACAAAGTCCAGTTCTTGAGAGGCCTTATGAAGTTTGCTAAATGTTGCTTTAACACATGGTATTTTTGTCCATTCTGAAAACATTAGGCTCGTTGTAATTACATCCAGTCACGCCACTGATCTCCATAACGCATACTCGCACAGCTGGTGGATGTGTTTGTGATACGGAGTTTCAAAATGTGGAGATATTTCAGGGCCCAGCATGACGCAGAGATTTTCACACTCTGTGTTGCGTGTGAGTGTTCAGTCAATGTCATGAGAGTGCATTCACTCATGAAACGAAGCATGTGTCAAATATTTAAAGCTCCAAATCTGTTTTGTGGCCTCATGAGCATTTGACATGTTGATGAGCAGATGGCAGCACCCTCATGTGTTGAATTGTTAGAATCTTCATAAGAACAACACATCAAGTGTATCTGTCTGCGCCCCACAAGAGAATAAACAATTCCTGCTACATCTATGAGACTTTTGGAATACTGTCTGTTAATATTCCCATTCATGTCAACTCCTCCAAAAATTTGTTTTGAAATCATCTTTGCTTAGGCACTCAATTCTGGACACATTTGTTTTTGAGCCTGAGCTCTATATGTCATGAAAATAGTGACTGGCTGATGCACCACAAGAACACGAAACATGGTTCCCAAATACGGGTTAATTTCACTCTTTTGAAAGGCCTCCAAAAAAAATCTGGCACTAGAATATGTGTGTAATTAGAATTAATTAGATTCATGATAAATGCAAAAAAAAAAGTAGTAGTATATTGTCTACACTTAAAGTGATTAGGGCAGATGTTGTGCACACAAAATAAGACTTTTTTATAATGAGAAATAATTGAAAATGTATTTATCTCTTTTATAAACTTTGTTTCTTATAATTGCTAGATAATATCTTGCTGTGAGACTTAATATCTCGTTATTGCTCATTATTGTGACTTTATATCTCACAATTCAAAATACTATTTTGGGTCAGGACTTTAAATTTTTTTTCCAGCGAGGAATATATTGATCAAACGTGAGCGTCTTCTGGGATTTCTAATGGTTTAATTCTCTCAAGTCTGCACTCGATGCATCCTCTGTATCAAAAATATATCTGGGCACTTGCGTGCGTCCTCTGTACTTGAGAACTGGAAATGTTCTTCGATGGTTTATGTTGGCAAAGAACGAGAACTCAAGGACGCGAGATCTCTGAAGAATGCATACTGAGGAACGGCCAGGCGCTTGCTTCATTCTTGTATGAATTAGCTGTCTAACTAATCTTTCAAATGAATGAGTCAGTGACTTGGTTTACTTTCAAATGTAAAGGTAGCTATTGCATTTCTTTCTAGCATTTCATATTGATAAATATATTATGATATAAATAAATTATTTAAATACTATGTTCATATAACAGCAGTTGTAATATTGCTTTATCGCATTTGAACGTCATTATGCTGTCTTGTGTAAATGCGTCTAAATGAAATTAACCTATAGTGTCTTATTAAAATAACTGAGATTAATAAAATGTAAGAATTTGATATCAAAGATGACACATACGTTGCCATTTATATATATTTATATATAGGCAATCAAATCAAAATCTAATGAAATTAACTTTAGTATGAAGTAACTTGATATAATGATATAAAACGTAATATCCCAGAAACAACATTTTGGATAGTGAAGATGCTTTTGTTTATATTTACTTTACTTAATACATGCTATTAATTGGACAGATTTGTATTCACTTAATATTAACTAACCCATAATCCTTATCATCACATAGCTATCGATTACTGCCATGCAGATGTAACACTGATCTCTGAAAAACAATAGAATATCTCACGACTGCTCAGTTGCAACATGCTCATGAAGCTGCCCTGAAACGCTATGCATCGTGAAAGGCGGTTTACAAATACATTTGAATTAAACTAAATGCGTTTCTCGCAGAGGTTTACCAAAACACCAAATGGAAACAGCTTAAATGATCTAAAATACTTAATTAACAAATCAAACACTGATCGCATCCAAAATACATGTCATAAAAATGAGAGGGTTCTCGCAGTTTGCGCTAAACAAAAGGTCCAGATCAGTCACTAATGCGGTAAGCTAACATCTGAACGCCGATGAATTTGTTAGATTGCCATCCATCACCACTCTCTAAAACAAAGCTTGTCCTTGGACACCCTTTATAATTTAAGCAGTGAATCACGAATGCTGTTCAGAGCCAGACAATTGGCAAACAACCATTCAGTGGTTTCGTATTTTAAACATACTCAATTCTACAAATGGAAAACCAGTTTAGAATAAGCTGGAGTGCTCTGCTCCCACCGAGTGGCACTTACACTAAGTGATGTCTGTATGTTCGTTCTGATGCTGATGTTTGCATGTGTGCAGCAGCTGCGGAGCGATGTGCCGATCGGTGCACTGGCTTCGGTCTTAATTATGGTGTGGGATCCTAAAAGCCCGGCAGAAGCTGGCAGCACCCAGGAGGAGCAGCACACGGCACCTGAACCTGAGCAAATGAAAGTCATCAATCATGTGAGGATGCACCGCATTCAGTCGGTGACTGAACACCGACCTGCACACACACACACACACACACACAAACACACCTCGTGTGAAAATCAGAGTGGGCTGTACATGTGCAGGTCTGTTTGAAGTTTGGTAGAAATAGCAAATCATGTTATATGATTAACGCCCACGGCAACGTTGTGGTTAAGCAGATCTGTGATCATAAGAAGCATGAAATAAATTGCATTGCTGTAAATAGTAACTGCTCTTACATGCATTGGGCCTCGTTCGTGACACGTGTGTGTGTGTGTGTGTGTGTGCATGTAATAATCTGCATGGTAATCGCAAGTTTTTGATTCTGTGAGCAAACTTAATTAAATAGAAAAGTTTCTTCAATGCATGCGTCTACATTTTGCTGTAAATGATCCACAGCTGTATCTAAATAAATACATTTTAGCGAGTTTCTATGTGTCTGAGAAAGTTGAATGTGCTGCAAATTAAGATTTTAAAAACATGAACAATGAATCAACATTCACAACACTGCAAAATATAAAAATATAATATAAAATATAAAAATGCGATGCAAATACTCATAATGCGACGAATGAAACGCTCTGCAAATACACACAGACCATATCGGAAATTTTTAAAGGAACTATGCTTATTTATATCTACTCTGAAAGGTGACATCCTGATCATGTGACTCTGATAGCTTGTTTGGATATTATTAGACTAAATGAGGTACTAAATGCATAATTACTGTAGCTGTGAAATTTATGGAAGCTGACTATCTCAGGCTTCCCTTGCACATAAAAAATGTGTGTAAAAAATAATAATGCTGATAAAAACATGGTTACGATAGCTAAACCATGGTAGCCAGAAATCAACCATGGCTTTGCTACACCAGCCATAGTTTAACAATGGTATTTTTACAACTGTGGTTAATTAATACATCAAAAAATAAATAAATAAATAAATAAGAAGGATTTCTGAAGGTAACAAGTAACGATGCTGAAAATTGAGCAGTGCCATCAAAGAAATAATTAGCATTTTAATTTACATATTTAACATATGTTACATTAGCAACAAAAAAGTGTAATTTTGCATTCTTGATCAAATACTGTAAATGCAGCCTTATTTCGAACACATACACAGACACAAAAATGTAAATAAAATCCAAATGACCTAAAATTTTGAACAGTAGTATAACTTTAAATCTCACAATGTAATTTTTACGTATTTAAATCATTATTCCACAATTAGCTGTTTCTTTTTTCACTCTATTGCAGAAACACCTTTCCATAAAATGACCTTAGAGTAATTGCTCACAGCTGAGGTATAAACGAGCACTTAGAAATTCACTTTGTGGGCTACTATTTGTATGCTATATAATTTAGAAAATTTAAAAGCAAAGTTGGTCATAAAACAACGGTTGCTGTCAAATTAACAGCTTTTTTTTACTACAATTTGCAGGTGCTTTATGAGACATTCGCTGTGAAATGTGTCATTTCATCTCTTTAGTTTGAAAGCGTTGCTTTTAAATGAAAGTTGGGGTTAATTTTTGAATAACCTTCAATCAGCACAACATCTGTACAGTCACATGCTTTTACGAACACTGGTCTTCCTACTGAGTTACAAATGTTAGGCTGTTACTGGGTGTTTGCTAAAATGTAAACTGGAATTATAAATTGGCTCTAAAATAGCACAGTAACTATTACTTTGGAAAAAAACATTTTTCAAAAAGGTAGACACCAGTAAAGTGTCTCTCTCTCTCTCTCTCTCTCTCTCTCTCTCTCTCTCTCTCTCTCTCTCTCTCTCCTCTCTCTCTCTCTCTCTCTCTCTCTCTCTCTCTCTCTCTCTCTCTCTCTCTCTCTCTCTCTCTCTCTCTCTCTCTCTCTCTCTCTCTCTCTCACTCTCTCACACACAGACTCATGTGGACACACACCAATGCACCTGTCGGCCTGCAGGTACATTTGACAGGGGGTTAAAATAATTGAACTTCCCTGAACGTGTTTATAAGGGATGACAGATTATTGGTTGTCTCTGGGCATTCTGGCCTAATTAAAGAAGACACCGCAGTGAAAGGGCAGCGGTGTGGCAGGCCTGACTCCAAACAGATGCTGCAATGAGATGTGAAGGTGAGCTTCCTTCAGACACCCTCCTAAACCTGTAGCTCTGTCAGCCCCAGCGGGTTCTGCTGGCCATGAACCTGCAAATGAACACCCAGCTCAGTGGGTTCTCTCTGACATGCAATTTAGACACAAACCACTTGATATTACGGCTACTGTGTTCTTGTTGAACCTGCTTTTATATACCGGAAATATATATCTATATCTGATATTGATGGAGTGTGTCAATTTCAGTGTATTAATTATTACAAATATCATGATTTAGAGATTGTCTTAATGACATTTGATATGCTATTTACTAGAAATCAAATAACAACTGAATGCTCTGGGAGGCGTTTAATTTATCAGCTATTTAATCTTACTTTTTACAACTTACATTGTTCTTTATTGACATCAAATGTTTGGTCATTTGTTTTGTTCGGTGTTTGCTAGATCCACTTTAATCTAATTAATTAATGAAAAAACAGTGTTTATTTATGCAGATCATATTGAATTAATTAGTCATGTAATATTAGTTTGCAATATCACGACTTACATCTTTCCTATCAGTGTTTGGACATTTGATACCCCAGATCCAATTTAATCAGAATAAATAATGAAAAATTCATAATTGTTTCCACAGATTATGTTGAATCAACTGTGCTATTTATATACCTTAATATCTTAATCCACATACAATTTTGTCTTAGTTTACAGTTTTTGTAAGTCATCTTCAAAAAGGTTTTCAAAAATCCACTCAAGTCAAATTTGAATTAAAATAAATAAATAAATATGTGAATGAGTAATCAGCAAAAGGAAGCTTGGGTCTTTGCAAGTTGTTTTAAGTTTTTTTTTTGTATTATTATTTTATCTCCCTGAGACTTCAAAACACAAAGCAATTTTACTGGAATGGTCCAATTAAAAAGCACAATTTCTTCTTGTGCAGACCGCCCACAGTCGGGCAGGTAATTATGGTAATTTTTAATTAAATATTCATTTGAACAATCAGAACTGTAAAGGTTGTGTCGATGGGTGGGATAAGACCTGATATAGGGCCTGTCATCAAAAGAGTGACCTTTTGTTGCAATCGTGAAATTATGTTAACTCTTCTTATCTATCCTATATTTTTTCTTTCATTTTCTTACCCTCGTGCGAATTAGTAATTATCCCCACTAACACCCACCCACCACATCAAACACTGTGAGGAGCTTTGACAAATACATGGCAACCGCAAGCATTTACTAGACTCATTATGTTTAAATATTGCCAGAACAGCGAAGGTGGCCCAGCATGGCCCAATCTCTCCTCAAGAAAGAGCACATTTTTGTTGTTGCCTTGACAACATCAGGTAAGCCGAGCTTGAGAGGACCTAAGAGTTTTGTTAAGGGAATTTCCAAATGCATTCATTTCCCAGCAGGTCTGATACGCATGAAATCAAAGCCCTGTAGCACAATGGCAGGTGTTCATTTCAACAGGGGATGATTCAAATCTTCTTGCTTGTGAGAGAATCGTGAATGATCAACAAATGCAGTCGGGGACAATTCTAGTGTCTCTTGATGACTGAGCATTAACAAAAACAGAGGAAATTGTCGAAATCTGGCTGTGTTTGCTGAACACTACAAGCCACAGAAAATGAATGTTTTGGTTTTTTTTTTGGAAAACTCCATCCCTAACACTTGGCCTACAGACATAATCGATAAAATGACAGCAAAATGGACAAGAAATCCCACAGGATCGCACTGAAATGGGCACAAAATACACAGAGTGATCAGAACAGCAACAGCAAAAAAAACAAAAACCCTTACAACCCCTACAGCCATAATCTCTATATACTGTAGAACCAGTGTTGTTATCATACTATAATACTATAGCTAAAATATATTTTTATATAGTATAATAAAGAAGAATTAATATGCATACTATATTCAGTATTCAGAATACAATTTAATTTGAAGAAAAAGCTAAAATACTGTTAAACACTGTGGTAACATTGTTATTCTGTAAGTATTCTTTGGAGCAAACAGGTGACGGACTGCTTCTCACAACATCTAGCTTATGCAAAGATCAGTTGTGTTTTGTGTGTGTGTGTGTGTGGGTGGGTGGATGCCTGTGTGCAATTAGATCTAATGAGCCTTGCATTTCACTGACCTCTGTCACAATCATGACACTTAGTCTTTGATTAAGTGGCCCGCAGAAATGAACTGGGAGCTTGGGACGTTCATCGTTTAGAAAGCATTTCAGTTGGATGAAAACTTCCAGTCGTCCTCTAGCAAATGACACAATGACACTTTACACAGCAATGCTTGAACAAAAACTTGAACTGCAGAGGCTACAGGCTTGAAAGGGCTGTACAAAACATTTTCAAGTCTAAGTTCTATAATGCAGCCTCTCAGACTACATGAAAATACATGCTGTAAAAAGATTTACAGCACATAAAATAAGACGCAGGCAACAGGCAAATGGCTTCAATATGTTTCAATGTTTCAATATCTGCTAAATGCAGAAATGTAAATGTAAGGCATACGGAAATACCTGTGTGACCTGCTCGATAATAAAGAGTGGGTTTCCTTTAAAAGATTTTTATGCACTTATTATATAACTCTAAACCAAACCTAATTTAATAGAATGTAGTTGCAAATTAATGAGAATTAGTTGACATGTAGTTACAAAGTTACTTACAGTTAGTAGAATGTATAAAGTGCACTAACAAAATTAAGTTTAACCTGTAATTTTTTTTTTCTCGGTAGAATTACAAACAAAGTATGGTTTGTAGTTTCATGAATTAAATAGCAGATGTGTTAACAAGCTATTTAAATGACATTTGATGTTTGTTTTAATAAAATTTACTGAATTGTTTTAACCTTTGATTTATCAAAAATATATAGTATACTATATTATACATACATGGGTATTATTTGGAAAGGCACATGTCTTAATAAAAGGTCTAGCAGCTGAAAATGCATATTAGAGCGAAGTCCAAAGGTCAAAAACTGAAAAAAAAATACTGTCTGAACTCAGAGACAGGATTGCATCAAACCACATATCTGGGAGTTCAGAAAAAAAAATGCTGCACTGAACATTCACAGAACAATGTAGCCTCCTTTATCCATAATGGAAGACGTTTGGAACAACCAGGACTCCTAGAGCTGGCCTCCAGGCCAAACTGATGATTGATGGAGAAGGGCATTAGAGTGGTGACAAAGACTGTAAGAAACTCTGGATTGTGTGATCTGAGGGAGAAAGATCCTCTGGTCTGATGAACCTCAATTCTAAGCATCATATTTGAAGGAAACCAGCTCTGTTCATCACCTGCAGAGTACCATCCCAAAATTGAAGTTTTGCTGGTAGTAGCCTCATGCTGTGGGCCTGTTTTTCAGCAGCAGGGACTGAGGGACACATCAGGGTAAAAAGGGCATGGTGCACCAAAATATAGAGATAGCTATAATAAAAACCTAGTCCAGAGCATTCATAACCTATGACTGGGCAGAGGGTTCACCTTCCACAATGACCCTAAGCACACAGCAAGAGTGGTTTATGTGCATACTTCTGTGAATGTCCTTGAGTGGCCCAGCCAGAGAAAAGACTAGGCTTAAACCAAATCAAATATTTCTGGAGAAAATGTGCATCTGCCCCCATTCTACCTGACAGAGCTTGAGAGGTGAACAGGTGAGGTGAAGAATGGCAGATAACTGCCAAATGCTTATGTGCTTGTTGCATCATACCAAAAATACTTGAGGCTGTAAAGGTGCTTCATCTAGGTACTGAGTTAAGGATTTGAATACTACTGCAATGTACCTATTTAAAGTTTTTATTATTCTAATTTTTTTTTTTTACAAATGTGTGACAGTTCTCATTTTGCTTTGCCATTATAGTGCATGATGTGTAGATTGATGTGGAAAAAAATTAAGCAGTTTAACATAAACATTCACTCATAACATAACATTCACTCTGGACCCCTCACATCCCGCACACTCCATCTTCGAACTGTTGCCGTCTGGTCGCCGCTACAGAGCACTGAGTACCAGGACAGCCAGACACAGGAACAGTTTCTTTCCCCAAGGCAGTCCATGTCATGAACACTTGAGGACACTTATTTATTTAACATACAGATTTGCACACAACACTGCACAAACATAATTCCTGTTACACTTGAATGTTTATAGTATATATTTTTATTTTTATTTTTTCTATTTTTATTTTTGCTGTGTTGCACATTTTATATTTTGTATGTTGTACATAATTCTCTTTATATCTGTCTTGTCTTGTTATCGTGTTGCACTGTAGAGTTTTTGTCACTAAAACAAATTCCTCGTATGTGAAAACATACCTGGCAATAAAGTGATTCTGATTCTGATTCTGATAAGACTGCAACATAACATGCTAATTATTTGACCTAAAATCCCACATGTAATAGCCTAGAACACTGTCTAACACTTGAGGGCTGCTCAAAAATGCAGCAGTCCATACTAGAACCAGGAAGTATGACCATATTAGCCCTGTTCTGTCAATACTGCATTGGCTCCCTATTAAACATCAAACAGATATGAATTTTATTTATTACTTGACTGTCTACTGCTTTCTTAAAACTCTGTTTGTTTGATAATACCTAGAATATCAAAATCGACTGCAAGTGGCAGATCCCTATTTAGCACCCAAAACTCTGGAACAATCTCCCTAACACTGTTCAGGAGGCAGACACACTCTGTCAGTTTAAATCTAGATCTATCTCTTTAACCTGGCTTACACAAAACCCAATAATACGCTTCTATTATTCAAACCTGTTAAAGAATTGCTATGAGTCTTTAATTAAAAAAGCCGGAACCGGGAACACTCCTCATAACACACAATACATTGTCTACTTGGTACATTGTAAAATGAATGGCATCTACCATCTAGCCTGGTTTCTACCACAGTTTTTTTATCCATTCTTCAACGGATGGAGATTTTGGTCCTTTGCTGCTATTGCCTCTGTCTTGTTTAGCAGGGGACACCTAATTTCTAGTGATTTTTGTCTATTTAATT
The DNA here is from genome assembly GCF_018831695.1 of Puntigrus tetrazona. Taxonomy (NCBI): domain Eukaryota; kingdom Metazoa; phylum Chordata; class Actinopteri; order Cypriniformes; family Cyprinidae; genus Puntigrus; species Puntigrus tetrazona. Next base: position 20,897,770 of record NC_056707.1, on the reverse strand, counting down.
ACACAGACCCTCTCTGTGTTTAATAAAAGTTGTTTAATCTTGTCATTATACATTACTATCAGTCTATTCTCTTATTTGATACTGTTTAGTGCTTTGACACAAACTGTATTGTTAAAAGGGCAGTTTAAATAAGTTATTGATTTACTGATAATATGTGAAAAAATTATGATTTTTGAATTCTTTCCCAAGGCAGTATATGGGTAGCTGACATACTAAAGATAAACCTCTCTTGTATTTGTGCCACCGCACAAGATGACGGCCACAACAGAGCCCCATCGTATCACAATGACTCTTCCTGAGTCAAGTCAAGCCACAGTTGATCTCCATGAGTCATGTCAAGCCACTGTTGATCTTCATGAGTCAAGCCAAAGCATGGCTGAGCTACTAGAGTCTTTCCATGGCCTGATCTCATAGGGTCCCTTCACGTCTCAATGGATCATCCAGAGTCAAGCTATGTCACAGCAGATCAAAGAAAAAACCACATCACTTCACAACTTATCTCACTGGGTCAAGGCACGGCATCCCTAATCTTCAGGAGTCAAGTCAGGTCATAACTGATTTTCACAAATTAAGTACAATTTTCATAAATCTTTATTATTCATCTCAAGTTCTCACCGATCTGCATGAATCAAGTCAAGTCACTATTGATTTTCAAGAGCCAGGTGCCATTACTGATTGTCATATCATCACTGGTCTGCCAGAATCACGTTGAATCACTGCTGACTGGTCGGAGGTACATTAGATCACAGCTGATTGGCCAGAATTGATGTTAAATCATCACTGATCAGCCAAAGTCACGTCATGTTTTCCCTGACCACCCAGAGACAAGTCAGAGTTGATCGTTCAGAGTCTCAGCCGGACTCGTCCATCCATCTAAGGGCCTGTCACTCCCTGTCTGTTTCACCCAAATCTTTGAGGTCAGTTTTCCAATATCCCAGTCTTATACCCAGTGTGAGGGATAAACCGCTGTGTCAGCAAGCAAAGATAGGATCCCTAAGCCAATGCTCTCAAACTTTTCTGTACCTGAACTGATTCCTCTGTTTGAGGCTGTTCCCATGATGGGGGTGATGTTATATTGTATTTTGGCAATGTACAACACCACAGAACAGTGAAAAAATTGCGGTGGCTACAATAACATCTCCCGCGGAACCTTTCGAGACAGTGGTAGACACTACAGTATTTTCTAAGGTGAGGGCGTCTGTCACAGTTTCTTTGGAAGTTGCGGCATACCTTGAATAACCTTTAGATACAGCAAAGCTCACTGCTGCCCTCGGTATGGTGGTGGTGCCCAGAAAAGTGCTCTCAGAGTGTAATGTTGCTGTCAAGGTGACCTTCACTGAACTCTGTCTTTCCCCACGAGGATACTACTGCAGAACATTCGGAGATGTCAGTGGTAGCCAGTCAGAAGCCCTTGTTCTGCCTTTCATAGCTATGGAAACCATCCCTGAGTCTGTGTCCTGCCCTGTCACACCTATGGAGGCCATCTCTGCCCACTCTGACTGCACTACTCTGGTGGGCCCCTGCTCTGTGCCGCAATGGCTCCCCTCTCTAACTGTGCCTCTATGGCTCCCCACTTTGTCTGCTCTGACGGGGTTTCCTGCCTTGCCATCTTCGCTGGGGTGTCCCACTTTGCCTCAGTCCCCGAGCTCTCCATTTCAGCATGGGCCTCACTCCCCTTCCCTCCCCCTGTTCCGCCTCCCCTACACCACCCTCCTGGACTTAAATTTTAGTTTGTTTAGAGTGTCTGGAAGCTACTCCTTGGAGGGGGGTTACGTCACGATAGCAATCTATGTTCCCTGTCTTGTTGTCTCTGGACTGTTTCTCTGTTCCCATGTTGCCCCTGCTCACCTGGTTAGTTTCGAGATAATTCCTCCCTATTGTTATCTCATCAACCTGTCTATTTAAACATGATTGAGTCTCTGATCTAGCTGACGAATCTTTTCTTAGCCCTTTTTATTGTGTCTTGTGTTTATACATGCTATTTTAATGTAATTAATTTTCTGACATTTGTTGTAATACAATGGAATTTTGAGCCATATAACTACAGTATGTGTATGTATGTATTTATGTGTGTGAATCAAACTGAATCAAAATGATAGAGTGCATTACTTATACTTCAAGAAATAGTTCACCCTTAAAGGCATTAAAAGTGCATTTAATGTTTGAATTTCACTGGCATAACTTGTTTGGAATAATAGCACCATTTTCATTTTGTGGACTACGATTGCTTTAAGCAAGAACTAGAACATTCTCATGTCATGAGAGAGAGAGGCCACAAACCTGTTGTGTTTTGATTCAATCAGAAGGAGGCTGCAGGAACTGGCGGCCAAATTGCGTGTGTCAGAGAGAGATAACATTGCTGCGAGTGCAGCCCCTTTCAGCTCCTCTCCTGGAGTAAAAAGCAGTTACTGACTGTCTGCACCCCACGTTGAAAGCCTATAGAGACTGAGTCACCCTTAAAGAAAAGCCGAACACGATACTTCTTTCAAGCACTCTGCAGACATCTGGAGAGGGGTGACATTGCATGAAGTGTCTCGACACAAAGAAAGAGACATCTGTCTATAGGAAAAAACACAAGCTGAGATGATAGAGCTGCAGTTTATTAAACACAGATTTACAGCTTAATGGCAAAAGCCAGTTAAACTACAGCAATATACCAATGCAAAGCAAAACACTCAACAAAAAGGCACAGAAATGAAGCTATTCACAAAGTCTTTCATAATAGCATTTCTGCTAATAAACAATTCCTTGTAATATATGCAGACAGTCTTTGAAGTGGCAAGGCTTGACTACTTTAAGGCATCTAGTTTAGTTTTAGCACTGCTGTGCACTGCAATATTGCAAATTGAATTTGACACTGGATGCAAGACGGATAACAAAATACGAACTGTGACTGTAAACATTGTTTAGCTTCCTCATCTACTCATTTTGATTCATAGTGCTGAAATAAAATGAAATGCATCAATATCTGAGGTCTTTGACAGCAAAGGAAGAATGTAAAGTTGATAATAGTCAAATCAGAAAACAGAACAATCAGTTCCACACAAAAGATGAAATGTTTTCTATATTTCTTTCACTCTCTCTCTCTCTCTCTCTCTCTCTCTCTCTCTCTCTCACAAACTGCCTTTCTGTTTCTGTTATTCTCCTTTTCCTTGTCACTATTGCTTTTCCTTCCCTCTCATTTTTCCTCTCATCATCTTCCATTCCTCTGTTGACTACCATACATATTTATAATGCATCAAACCTTAAAGAACACAGTCTTTCCATTCACAAGCTCTGTGTTTTTGTACACATCTATAATGTGCATGTTATCATTCTGCTTCTTTATAATAGTACGGAATGTGATTGCAGCTAAACTTTTCAGTAATATCAATGAAATGACTTTCATATATGGTTAATCTCTGAGTCACGTGAGCTGGAACTATTCTATTCGATCATAACAGCTGAGTTTCTAAGAGATGAATTATCAGTTCCTTTGTTCCTTTACCTTTCATCCCTTCGTATGTGGATCTCTGTAGTCCCTTTGTGGTTTCAGAGGAATCCACAGCCTTTATAGTATGCCAACAGAAGTTTTGCATCTATTCACATTTACTTTATGAATGTACAATAATTCATTAATCAGATCTATCATGGTATTCTGACATTAAATATTTTGTAAAACCACTGGTATTTGACAGTTGTTCTTGACAGCAGTTATCTCCTATACCAAAATAATAAAAAAAAAAATTTCATTTAATGGCCATTATCTCTTCATTCTCAAAAAGGTTTAACCTATAAATATTATAACTATACATTGCACACAGTGCATAGCCAAACACTATGCAATATGCTTGACACAGGGTTTGAAAACAAGTAACATTACCATCGCCTAAAGCAAACCTGCAGTGTGAATGTTCAAGGAGGACCTGATTGAAATGCCCATTGCCTGAAGGGAATCTGCATATGAGTGCAAACACATAAAACTTGTGTAGGCTCCCTACATAGGTAATATTCTGATCTCTGGCCTTCAAATCAATGAGGGTTAGAGATTTGCATTTAACCTGCATATAATTATACAGTCAAGAGCTCTATTTGATTGTGTGCTCATGAGATCCAAGATTCATAAATGCTCTGCACGATTATAGCAAAAGTAGGAGAGTTTATTTCATGATAATACCTGACCTTTTGAAAAAACCGAGATACTAAAACAAGATCACTCACTTCAGTCCAGTTGTCGTTCTATAGCATTTTATATGGTTGAAATTTACTGTGGTTTTATACAACTATTTCTTCTTAAAAGATCAAGCAAAATTTGATTCCTCATGATATGACCCCATTAAGTTCAGCAAACACAAAGTGCATTCCTACATAGAGTTGTCTGAGTTTCTTTCTAGATGTATAATCCAGTTTCCATTAGTGATCCTCCACTAAAAGCCATCACTCAAGTGCCGAAATTGGACGTTGTTACACAATGCCTCTCTATTCGACACATTATTCATAGTCCTTATTTAATCCTTTATGAATCTTTTATGAGTCTTGGGTAATGCCCAGAGGCAAACTGATTGTCAAGCATTTTCTTTTTTGCTGTCATCAGCCATTGTTATTGAAAACGGTTTTAACATGACTTTAAAGGCAAAATGAATTATATAGAAAGAAAACAATAATTTGAAGGATTGAAATGTTCAAAATAAGAATGTTTCCAGAATATAATGGATTTTATATTAATATTTATTATTGATATGGTTAGTATGGAAAGAAGAGGATCATATTCGAAAGTACTCTGCATCACCTTATAGAATTTTGCTAATGATTTCTGGGGATGAGAACATATTGTGTAACCTTTCTGCTAAGTTTTATGCTTTTTTTCAAAAAAGCATAAAAGGAGCTTTATAACTGTTGAACATATTGCTAAATTTAGTTAGATTAATTAAAAGAAGCAATTGTATGTGTCTCTGTTTGCTCTTCTCTAGTGCCTCCCTCTCTTTCTACAGTATGTGCAATAATGATGATGTCTCTCTGATTCTCACAAGTGCCTTCTCTTTTCCTGTGCTTTTGATCTGTGGTTTCATAGGTCAGGAGGCATGCTAAGAAATCTCAGTTGCAGTGAGGGTCATTTGTCAGACACCAGAGAACATGTGCTCATTACCACAGAACTTCACAGGGACGTGACCCCTAGTGCCTTCCAACGTTTGCCCGAGAGTATACCGGATATGTACTGAAAGCAAGCGCTTCACAACTACAATACATCAAAATGAGCTGAGTGTAAAGATCTAAGTATATTTTAAAAGCTTAATTCAGCATATGGACAGATTAAAGAAATGTTTAATTACTTTTTTTATATATTTAAACGCACTGATCAATGATCTAGTCATAACGGTTGGCAGCTCACTGCATGAAGGAAAAGATTATAGATGAACAATGTTGTACATTTTGGTCTGTTTCTCCCACAAATTGCTGAATGGTTTCAGAAGACTTGGAATATAGCGTATTAGCTGACAATGTTCCAATACTTATAGATTTTAAGTTTCAGAGATACACTTGAACAGTCTCTGAAAACCAGAGATTGCTTTTGAGGTCTTGTTGGACTGGTACATTTTGGTCTATTTCTCCCACAAATTATTGAATAGTCTTTGAACACATATAGTGCAGCAGATATATGGAGTAGTTTTAAGGTGGTGCTTTTGTGCATTTTTTTTTAACCTGGAAACTGTATGTCCTCATTTATTTAATAAATAGAAAAGAATGATTGGCACAATTCTTCAATATTTTCCTTTGGGTTCCAGAGAAGTAAACTATTCATTAATTAAAAAGGCCAAAAAACAGTTTAATCACAAAATAGCAATGTGAAATGCTGGCACCAAGTCAAACGCTTACATTTTTGATGTAAGCTCCTTGTAAGCTGGCTTGGAGTTGGCACTATCACATTTCGGCTTTGATACTTTGATTGTCAGAACAGCACAGCGTTCGGTTCCTCAGCAGTTCTCCGGCTCTGTGCCATTCTCTCTCAGGGAACAGAGGGTCCTGTTAAATAGTGCTAGTGCTTAGATGCTGGGGGGCAAACTGCTCTGCCATTACCTAGCAGGATATTGAGCTGGATTCAGAGCAGCGATGTGCACTCTGGCATGGCACATGTAACACACCACTTACAATTTTCTGCATCACATCAAAGACCTAGGGTTTGTACATCAGCGTCTTGGTGACTAAGTTTTGTCTGATAACCGTGACCTACTGTAAGAGGTTTGTAAAAGCTGAAGGGAACTATCCATTAGCTTTCCTGTTCATCATGAATGGCAGCCTGTTCATTCCTGGCTGACGTATGCAGACCTGGATATATGTAACCTCTTTGGTTTGTTGGGGGTAAAACTTTATTCACAGTAAAGTTGACATATTTACGCTATATATATATGGATGGTTAACATAACTAAAAGTCACAAAATGAGTCAATCCATGTTACAAATAGGATGACTGCATATGCTTCCATTGTAAGATTAGAGATGTGATATATAGTGAAAGCATTTTTAAGTCAAAAGGTTCAGCGGGTTTACTTAACAGGGCGTCCTGAATCGTTTCTTATGTCTTTTCCTTCTGACCTTTTCACAGGCAGGGGTGTGTAATCCAAATATGGCTATTTTTACAGATAAATAAATAAATACATAAATAAATCTTTTCTAATCCCCTCTAGCTGAACCATTTGGGCAGCAGCCGTTTGTACACCATAGAGCTTCAGTCTGGCTCAATGTGAGAGAACAAAAATAGATCTGTCATTACAGCCCTCCAGTACATCAAAGGATTTGGTCAAGTCACTTAGTTTGATCTTTTATAATTATGTTCCCTACATATCTACTTTTTTTTCTGCAATGCAAATAAAATGATCAAAAATAACAGTAAAGACGTAATGTTACAAAGTTGTTATGTACACTGTATTGTATTTATGCATAGTGCTATCCTGGTCTTTAGCTTCTAGCATTTCAGAATTAATTAATTATTATATTTTCTGGTGTATTTTTGGTCTTACTTAATTGGTTTATAGTTCATATTTAATTTTAAAATCTCAATTGTGGTAACACTTTATTTTACTGTTACACCTATTAGTTGCTTATTAGCATGCATATTATTAGAATATTAGCAATTTATTTGTGCTAATTAAGCACATATTAATGCCTTATTCTATATCCTTAATCCTACCCAATACCTAAACTTAACAACTACTGCACTATCAATAAGCAGCAAATTAATAATTTAATGAGGGAAAAGTCATAGTTAATAAGTGTTACCTATTCTACAGTGTTACCAAACTTGTCTCTTAATTGTCACCATAACTTTTGTGTAAGTTTTTCGCAACAATCACATACACAGCTTACCATAATAAGCACGCAAGCACCAGACTCCTTTAATTATTGCAATTTTCTCATAAAGACCTTACAAAAACCGACTTCCCTTTAAGCCAGTCGGCAGCAAGCTACAGTAAAAGCTTCCACATTGAAGACCAAGGTTAACGGTTCTCCTCTTTTGGCCTAATACACTCAAATCATCTCCTTCTGTTCTGTCCTTTATGCTTCAACACACATTGCTTTAAAAATGTTGAACGCGTTTTATATATTCAATGGCTAGTCTTCTGAACTGTAACATGCAGGTTGAGAGTCTCCCAGCGGATTTCGACTCTTTAAAATAATGGAAGCTGCAGTAGACAGACGCCCATACGGAGAATAACCATATATGTAGTGTCACAAACTCAAAGGCTGTTAATAGACTATGTTTCATTTTATGGCAAAATGTTATCAAAAGTCAACTTAAAGACATGGCTCGAGCAAACAATGAGAACACTGCACTATAAACTCTCAAAAATAAAGGTTCTAAAAGATGTTTGAATGATCTTAATATTTTTAACTTATTTACAATTTAAGTTTACTTTCCAGATATCCAGGGATTTTAACGTGTCTCCATGAAAACCGCTAAATTGTACACATTCTCAGTGTTCAAAAACCAAATGTGGGTCACTTTACACCGCTACAATTTTTTGTATTAATTTTACGAATGTCTGAAGAACAAATATTGTCATTTTGACCCCCCTCTACACAGTAGCGATTTACTTAGTAAATATACATCTATGGCATTTTTTCCAGTCATTTTATTACCTTCACAATAAATCCAAGAGTTTAAATATTTCGACAGGGCTTAGGTGACATGGAACAACCCAAAAGTTATTCTACATAGAAACACGCAACAAACAACCTTTATGTTTAAGTGTGTAGGTGAATAAGCTGTGACAACAGGGCTCTTTTTTGACTAACTGTCACTATCCTTATCTCACTGATTCATTTATTGCTTGCAGCTGCAAGAAATGTGATGTTTGTTGCCAGCTAAAGTCATCAGCAAAGGACACATCTGGTTGCAGGCTGCCCTCTGGGCTCGTAACACCTGGAGGAAGCCTTGGGGCAGATGTGTCTACTGTCCGAACATCTACAATAGCCTCTGGTCTATCTTCAGTACTGTACACTACATTATAATTCACCTTCAGTCTCAATTACACAGCTTCAGAGTAACCACACAATACTGTAAACACACTTCAAAATGTCAACCATACCTCAGTCTTAATCCTAAACAGTCGTTTCTCAGGAAGAATAGTAATTTAAGAGTACAAGTTCATATTTGTATGTGTAAAATACATTTGCTGAAGGACTGTGGAAGGCGACTGAAATGAGACATTAATGTGTTTTTCTGCCAGGGCAGAATGAAAATTCAATTTATATTATGAAGATAAGAGCAGGCCGCATTCGGAAATTTCACTTTTATTATTACAGGGTCATTATTCACTTCAATGGAAACTGTTATGTGGATGTTCAGTTTGACTCGGAAGTTTGAATTATGACCTCACAGTCTGGGTAATTTAGACACGTGACCTCACTAGCGTTCACAATATTTGTTGGTTCCTGCAAACATACACGCGTGTGTTTTTAAAACCCGAAACGAACCACTTCTTTACAAGACAAAGCATAATGAGGTTAAATATAATTGATTTAATGGAACTTGATATTTTGATAGTTTTATTATGTGTATAACTGATTAGATTAATTCAATGTCAAATACATCACATTCATTTAACACATTTAAAGCCAAGAGCTAATTTAACTTCATAACACTTTCATTCTGCGCCTTGTGACTTTCGAATTTACATATGGAGAAATATAATCATAAATCAGTAAATGTGTAAAATGTGGTAATCACTTTAACATTGATGCTTTTCCACTTACATTTCATACTTGTTGAGCTTTCATCATAATTATATTCATCCATATAAAAGGTGCAAATGACTTTACTTTCATTAGGCCCATCTGGATTTCATTTATACATAATTTTGCCATTAAAACACTTTCTCAGACAAAGTTTCTCTACCATTTACTGTTAAAATTATATTTTCGCTTTGGGATCAGTTCCTTTGGAAATGTTTATATATATTTATATGTTTTTATGTATTTCATTTCTATTTATAACAAATATATTTCATCTACCAAATGCAATTTTTAATAGCTTTGCTTACAAGTTAGCAATAGCAATGCGGATGTCTAGATGTTCGCATTACAGATTCAGACCGTATTTAAAGGGTGCTAAACTTAAATGCTCATTAGACTTTTAAATGCCATCTTGAAGGTAAGCTCTGCCTCACAGAACTCTCTCAGCATCAAAACGGCAAGTTTGCACACTCCCACTAAGAGCATTTCTGTGTTTTATCTTAGGTTCTCCGTTCTTTGGGGGTATTTAAACCTTTGTGACATTCGGCATCCAAAACATGCATCTCCACCCCAGCAGCGACGAGAGAGAAAAGACACAAAAGTGTCTTTTTGCCCTCAAGTTGCTGCTAAAATGGATTGCATTGCACAAACGCCATCATGCAACTAGCAACAAAGACGTGGAAAACATTCTAAAGAAGATCTTAGCAGAGGTGGATGCATATTTGCGTGACTGACATTAATGGGAAGCGTTCCACATGACGCTGTCACTCAAACCTGCTTTTTTTTTCCCAGTCACTTCAGCTGTACAGGTAGAAAAACGAAGCTGTTCTGCATGTTGCACGTTAAAAGCCGTAAGTGCCATCAGCAAGGTGCAAATGCATGTTAAAGAACTGCCCCATCGTGCTGATGAGGTTCGTAATGCAGATCGGGCACCACGACACTTGACTCTGGCCCCTGGATGTTTTCCAGTGCATTATCAGCCTTATTCACTGTTCCAAACACTGTGTCTACATTAACCTTGGAATGGAAGGAGTCATCCAAGCATATCAGGAGCAGCAGTGGGTAGGAGATAGTGGAACAAAATGGCTTTTGCATTCAGAAACTCATGCAAATCAAGCCTGTATGGATTCATAATCCAATTCCCTCCAGGTAAAGATTATTAAAAGGGACGAAACCCAGGCCATTAAGGCAGATAATTATGCGATTCTGATTTCTCCCCCCCTTTCTTTTAATTTATTTGCAAACTATATAGTGCATACAATGGGTTTGTACAATTGAGTAAACTCAAAAATTAGCCTACATTACTTTGGTACAAACCTTTATTATTTTGTACTTAAAAATAAAATATAATAACAAAACCTCATAGATTTTGAACGTTCAAAACAACGACTGACAAATAAATTCAGGCAGCAATTACCCTATACTATACCATGTCATAATTACTAATTACTAGATGACAACCCCTAACCTTCTACTCTAAGCTGTTCATGTCCTCAGACTTGGAATTATATGTTTCTATGGGAACATTATTAATGGCTAAAATTAATCTGTGTAATCAATAGACTAACTATAAAACGAGTAAAGCAAATGCCTTCTTAAGAAACTTCTTAAAGTGATGGTTCACCCAAAAAGGAGACAGCAAAGATACATCAAAGCACCATCAAAGCACAGAAAGGCACCAAGATGACCAACAAAATAATCCATGTGGTATCAGTATGGCACAGTCAAGCCAAGCCAAACTAATTGAATTTAATGGTTTTTTTTGTATTTTATTGTTAATTTCCAGATCATACCTGCATTAAGACTTTAACAGCATCCAAAGGAAAGGAATTATTAAACATAGCCTAAATATTACATTCCACTGCTGAACCTTTTGAGCATTTTCCCATGGTGTTGCAGTGGTCAGGTGGCAAGGTTTCAAAAAAGCTTTAAATACTTTTTACAAAATGGAATCTCATGACTACACACCTATAAAATGGCATGTAGTGTGATAGGACAGAATTTGGTTTCATACCAGAAATTGCACTAATTTCTCCTTTGTTCACATAAGCCCCCCAACGTGGTTTAGTTGAATAGATTTATGGGACTTCTTCTTGCAATAAAAATGTCTTACTCAATAAAGGGCACCAAACTCAAAAAAAAAGAATGTGGTTTATCTCGATTACACCTTGAACATGGTTTCCTCAGAAATATCAGAAGTCGTTACTTTCAATGGTGATAGTGGCCCTTCATAAATTCAATCCAACCCATATCATAACTTCAGAATGATATAAGGCATCATGACAACAACACACTACATAACCAAAAAGCGTTAAATGCATTTTCAGGTGGTGTTAGCTGCCGTGTTTCTCACTCTTAAGGATTTTGCTGTTCATTTCGACCATGATCCTAAAGAAGACCTCAAGCTGTTTTAATATTGCTCTCACCTTACGGAATATCTAGAGGGATGGCAGAACTATAATTTGTTATTGATTCAGTGGAACTATATTCACTGGAGATGCACACTGTACTCTTAAAGTCTTAAACTAACACATTCCTGCAAAGGACAAGGAAAAGAAAAACGTACCTTTTGCACTGTGCTAAATCTGCTGTATTGTTAACGTGTCACATTGGATGAATCGCATCAAGATTTTCACGAGTCAGGACAGATCGAAATGATTTTGTTTAATGGCAAACTAGCACAGAGTTTTGAGTTTGACAGACTCAGCGTGATCGTAACCAACAGGAGCACCAGACATTCACAATTAAGTCTTGAAGTTTTCCCCAAGGAAATGCACAACCACCCACATTCGCCAGACAAAAGGAAGTTGAAATTGGTTTCCGGTTCCTCATCAGTGAACAAACACTTACACTTGAAACATTCTAGAAGTGGATCTTAAATATATTTACATGTTTCTCTCTCCGCTAATGATATCAGATTGATGCGCTGTCACTGACGATGACATCTGTGAATAAGCTAGTAGAACATGCGAGTCTCTTTCTATCTGTCTCTAATTATCACAGGTGCAGGTGTCTGTGAGCACATTAGTGAATCTTAACACAGAGCGATGCAGGAAGGCCTGAGGGAAATCTGTGGCGCTACTGAAGTGAAGGAGAAATGAATCGTAATCGTCATCTTAAACCCATATTACTTATGGAAATTGACTCTGTGGTTCGTTTCTCTGTAATTATGTTTTTCCTCTTCTTGCATGTGAAGATTCGAGAAGGAAGGGTAAAAGAAGTTATCATTGTTGTTAATTGATTTGCATGTATTCCCATGGGACAGAAAGCTTCAATCTGGTTACGAATAGAGAGATCACTGCTGCAATGGAGACACAGTGATGCATCACTGCACCAAATGGGGCTATGGGGAAACAGTGAGCTCATACAATAGTGCTCGATTGTACACAAGCATAAGATCTATTGATGCTGACATTGAGATTCGATTGTATTCAAATTCATTGCTTTACTGTTGCCATGCTTTAAGATTTCCAAACACACGTGTTATGCAGTACTATTACATGTCTCTATACCGAATAATCAATTTTTTAAATGGAAATCACATAAATTACTTCTGTTTAAGTGGATGTTGTCATTTTCTCTAAATTCTAACATGAAAATGACCATGAATATTCTACAGCAAACCCGGAAGTAGTAAAATGTAACCTCAATTAAAAGTGTGCCTTACCATATACTATAAAATATAAATAAATTATTTATTACAATTTGTGTAACTTTACTATCAGTAACATACTTTAGGGTGTCAAGGGGAAAAAAACTGTACCCTTATTATTAACAAAGGATATGAATAAATATTGATATGAATTTTGCGGCAAAATTGTACCTTCAAGTTTTTTTCATTCTGTTAATTATGTTGTCTAACTTGTCTAAGTTATAATAAAGCGCTAGAACATGACCAAAGCTCTTTTCTTTCTTTTGTTTCTCAAAACATACATCTTAAAACATACACGGGGTTTTTAAGTAGTCCATTTTGAATACAAATGTATTTTGCCTTGTTCTTACAGTCATTTGAATAATTATTAAGTGGAAGTATCTCACAACAATCAGGTTTTAATCAGGTTCTTTCTATCAATCTCTCTGTGAATTATTCAAAGTGGGCAGGCTTATGTTTGTTCGACTTTGTAGTGACTATGAAAAATGTATAAATCATTCTGCATTACCATGAAAAGACAATCTATTCATGTGGGAAGAGTTTGGAGTTTGCTCTGAGGATTTGGGATAGGTGTAGCCTACATAATGTTCAATCTGTCCAGTCTTTAAGCACAGGGATGTAAAAAAAATGAAGCACAGTGCCCCGTTCAGAGATCTGCAGTAGTTCTAAAAAAAGGTTTGGGCTGTAAAAATGTGCCAAAAAAAAAAATCTTAGCCTTGTATTATATCCCGAAAGTTTTAAATGATCAGCACAAGATTTTAAATTTGGAAAGAGAAAAAAAATAGGTAGGTAAGTTCATATGATTGTTTTTTTTCTATTGCATTTACAATGAACAACAAGTAAATCATTAAATAAATATTTAAAATGAAAATTTTCTTCATAGTCTGGTGTAATTGAGCAGGACCATCCTAAAAGGCTCAGCAATTGCTGAACAATGTCCCAGGTCTTGTAATGATCCTCTATGTTAGTCTTTTCCAGCTTTTTAGTTCATACTACTAAGGCTTAAAGCAGAAACATATCTATATTCATATTATATGGGAAGTCATTTAGCATGTCACTCCCTTTAATGAGAGGCCAGAGCTTATTTGTTTTTCAGAACTTTAACATTTCTGGGAGCAATTTTGGAGAAACTTTCTAAACAAATACATAATGGCTAATTTATTTTTCAAATCCATTATGGGACATTTAACAAAAAGTAAAGCCATTTACATTTTCGCATGGTGGAATTTAATTGTCAATGAAGCAGAATAATATGAAATGTCACCCATGAGACCAAACATAATTTGTCCAATTTGTGGCAAATATGTAACATGTAAGATTAATTGTAAGAAATGCAAAGTTTAGTTTATTGTTTTAGCATTGTAAATTTGCACTGAGGAGGAGTTGAGAATGAGGTTGTTTGTAATTTTACACTAGCTTTAGTTGATGTTGGTTTTAGGATTGTGTACCGAAATCCGCTACCGTGGCACCAGGATGTACCGAACCGAACCAGAACATGGATTTCGGTGCTTTATTTTAGTGCCGTGCCTGAACAACAAATCCAACAACTCTTTGTAGTATCATGAGTGTGCGAGTTGTTTTCACATTCCGACTAAAAAACACAAAGTTAAACATAAGAGCACGCGAGGAGCATGTGAATGCAGTAATTACATTTGCTCTGACGGCAGCAGATAACCTTCCGTTAACTAACTTTAGCTAAGCCAGACATGCTTCAATTAAAAAGCCTAGAGATAAACTTCCCTTGTATTCACATTTTAAGCCTGTTGTCAAACAAAAAAGATCATTAACTTTTTTTCTCCACAATACCAGTCAAATGCTTCTTTTTGTGATCTGATATGTAGCTTTTTGTAAGAGAATGAGACAGAAAATATGTTACATAGGCTACTGTAAAAAAATTATTAGAGAGATGGCTTGAATAACAGTATTGGTTCAGGCACTGGTAAGGCACCGGAACCATTTTTATTTTACTATAGGTATAGGACACCATAGTTAATTTATATGAGTGACGATAGCAAAATAAATTAAACTGTGGCATAGTACACCCACAAATTCTACGTACAGTGGAATATAACTAAAATTGATAAATATCTGGAACCAAAATTGTCACAGTTTATTACCATTTTCTAAACTATAGCAAATTAACTCTGATATGTGAGAATTGTGAGGTCAAATTTGGTTTGCATCTCAACTCATGCTGGAGAACATGCTTCTGCCGAAAAGGAATGTTCTAAACCCACATTATTATTATTTTTATTGTTGTTCTTTTTAACTTCAAAAATTCACTTAAATGGCTGTGTTGCAAAACATTTAATACAAAATAATAAATAATATCAATAATAATAATAAAATGAAAAAAAAAAAGTTGCATTTTATAGGTTTATCTTTCCAGATACCCCTGATTCCCGCTGGGGAACACGGATGGGAATCAGTGTTCTATGGTAAAGTCTGCTCTAGGGCCCAAGGCAGAGAAAAAACCAACAGAAAGCAGGATCTGCTTTTGACATCCAGCAAATAGAGTATGATGGAATTCTTCATCACATGCTACTGATGTTTGATTTATGACCTTACACAGCAAACAGAATATTGAGGACCCTGCCAAAACTGTTATTTTCACATCATTCAAACCTCCGTTTTCATAAAGCATTGAATCAATAACCAACACTGTGGAAAGTTGTGGATTTTCATTCTATCCCTCCCTCCCCCCTGTTTCTCTTTTTTTGAAAGTTCTGTGTACCCAAGGGCACGGGAAGGTCTGCTGTACCTTCTGCTTTTGGAATAATGCCTCACTTTTGAAATGCAGCCTGAGTGTGTCTGAGGCGTACCTGTCAGTCACACACCAAAGCACAGAGGTGCAATCTCCACTCTCCTTCTTTACCTCTCCCTCCCCCATCTTCCTTTTCCTCTCTGCTTTTTTATCATCTCGCATGGATAAAACAAGTACAGAAGTCAAGTCGAGTGAAGCCACAAAAGCTGCTCATCAGTAAGACATTCCGGCATCTCATTTGCAGAGTGTTCGCTGATTACCTCATCCCTGTAATTTTACTCCCAAAAAAGAAGTCACAGACCAAAAGTGATGTCAATCGATAAAAAAAAAAAAAAAAAAAGTAAAAATAATTAAGCACCGTCATCATGAAATGACGTATGATCCATCATTACCAATCAAAATGTGTATTTATTTAAATGCAATGTGTGGACTTTTACACCAATCTCACAGTAATTTGTATATATTTTAATAGGTATAATTCATACGAATGACCACACCTAACCACCCCTAAACCTACAGAAATGCAAAATCATGATTAATAGTGCTTATACATTTTAGGCTCAAGAGTGTGTAAAGATTTGGAAACAAGCAGAGTCTGGCTGTTTCTAAAACATATAACGCCATCCAATGTTCACAACTAAGCTCAGAACTGATTCCAGAGAAATTATGGTGCAATCGAAAAATCTCAGAATCAATGCTGTATCATTTCGATTCATGATGCATCAATGTATAATCCCAGCCTAATATATAGCATTTATGATAGATTAATTTCATGCTGGCTTATCTTTATCGAACAATTCTTACAAAAGACAAACAAACAAACTAACACTTCTACATGAAAACATCCCATCATTTTGGTAAAATGTATTGAATTAATACGCAGTTCACATATATTTGCTAATTTTTGCGTATTAATTGCAATTTTTTTTACTGTTTACTACTAGTAAATCATAACCAGCACAGACTCAAATTATCATATAAATAAATCAGATTTCCCAACATAATCTGCGAGACCCAGATATACTAATGTGGCACTCAAATAAGTCAGAAAGACCTTAAAAGGAACACAGCACTTTTTTCTAAAATAGGCTCATTTTCCAACTCCCCTTGAGTTTTACCATTAAGGCCGATGAAAATTGAAATTGTGACTTTCTAGTCTGATATGGTTAGGACCTTGCTGCCATACCATGTGCAATGGTATTACGTAGCACATAAAAATAGCCCTCAGCATTTTCAGGTGCTTCATATTATCATTGCACCTGCTGCAGCCCTGATATGGCAGCAAAGTTCCTTGATAATAACGGCAGAATGAGAACATAGTTCCTAGATATCAACCTAGAAAATCACAACCTTTTAGTTTAAGTCTGTCTTAGTACAAAATGTATCAATATAAGAGTCAAGTTTTAAATAGGAAAAGTGCTAAAACTGGTCATTTTTGAGAGTGATGCCAATGATCTAATCTGATTGAATGATATATGCTACGCTAGAGCTAAAAGTGCTACTGCCAGACCGTAGATCGGCTGAAAGGATTCACAAATGGTAAAACTCTAGGGAGTTGGAAAATAAGCATATTTTGTGGCATGTACCTTTAAGAAATAGAGCAAATACTCCCAGTAAGTTTGACTCGCCAGTATGTTTTACTAATTAAGGACAAGGAGTAAGGATAAGATGTAGTGAGATGTGAGTATCAACAGAAAAGTACACTATTATAAGAGCATCATAAAATTCTCAATCATAAAAATCAATTCTCCGAGTCAGGCAAAGCGGGAACAGGGTAGGCCGGCTGCAACTCGGGTGGTTTTGTAAACCCAGCTGAATTTCACCCCACAGCGACCACTGCACAGACACAAACACAGTCATGGAAATCATGCCAATCGACATGGCACCCCATGAAACACACACCACAGAAAGAAAGCAGCTACCCTCCCCTACGACAAGTACAGTCTTTAATGGTTCCTAAAAGAAAGTCAAGAAACACATTTACCAAAAATTACAAAATAAACCAAAACCGAATAATACAACTACGCAGATAACGCAGAATAATAAAAACGAAAAGTTTACGAAAGTAATACAAATGACAAAGAAAGTCACGATAAATGAAAGACTAGGTCTTAAGGCCTGGGTATACTTTACTTTCTGCATTCCATTCCATCTCGTGTACAGCTTTCAAACATACTCGGGCTGAATTCCAGTCCGCTTTCTTCACTCGCAAACTTCCCTCTGTCTGTTCACTCAGATATACATGTCATTAATTATGTTGCATCGACCTTGATCACTTAGAATCTGCTATAAAGCTAGTTGATTGTTCACATTGTTTACATGGTTAGGCCCTTATAAAAGTATATAAAAAAAGAACATTGAGTTGTTTGAGGTGGGGATAAATCAAACACAATCTGCAAAGACATAATAATCGTGTTGCATTGTGGTCTATGGAGTGGCCTATTGAGAAGCAGACTCACTCCCCCTCTGTCGAGGTACTGTCCATATAAACGTCCCTCGCCCACTTTGCGAAGTGGAATGCACTTCAAAATGGCTTATACTTATATGTGTAAGTAGTATAAGTACATTAAATTATCTTTGAAACAAGATTAACAACAGCAGCAGTACGGTGTAACATTTATTCGCTTGCTACCTTTCATTTCTTTTGATGCCCTAGGGAATGAATTGCTTCACTGAACTTTTAAAGTCTCTACCCTGATAGTACACGTGCATCTAGGAGACGTCTATTTGTATATTGTATTATTTAGGTTGTTTGCTCGTCTGCAAAACGTCTATAGGATGTCTCCTTTCAGATGTCAGGTAGATGTCTATTAGATGTCTTTAAGACGTTTGTAAATTAGAATGCATGTAAAACTGACATCTGTAAGATGTCTGCCAGACTTTTGTAGACAGCTGATGCTTTTCAGATCTAGAGATCTTTAACAGACATGTTGCAGACATACGTGTGTAATCTGGGTCCGCAAGCGATCGTAGAGGTGTGGATGTATCTGTGGCCACTCAGCTATATAGTGACTTGGAGATGTTGACAGCAGACACAGACAGCCGAAGTATACTTTGGCCTTTATACTTGAAAGCAATAAAGCTAGCAAACAGCCTGTCAGAAACGCCAAGCTGTAATTAAAAGGCCAAACGACAGGCAGAGCAGCAAAGGCGAAATCGACGAGGCGAAACAGCAGCGACGTCACATGTAGCATCATCTGCAAGGGATCGGCTTAAGGCCAGGGTGTTCTTCACTTTCAGCGATTTTTAATTGTGATTCAGATGATCTACTGCCATGCTACTTTTAGTTACTTACTCCCCAACACCAGAGTCAAGGGGGGCATGCATTCCCCTACATCATCTTCAAAAACATGAAGTCTCCTACTTACAGGCACAGCAGGATGTTCTGAATGGCATAATTGACTGCGAGGAGGCGAATGATACAAATCTAATGAGGAAGAAGAAACAAACATATTGCACAATGTGTGTTTGTGCGTGGGAAGCTGCCATTTTAGTAATGGATGTGTTTATTTGTGGCATAAGCAGAGAGCGTGTTATGCAACTGCGCATAAAATGTGGCGCAGATGTCTGGGCCGAGCATCATGCTTAAATTAAGAGAGGAATCCGATGACAGATATAGGGCTCGGGAAACATGACAGAACCGCACGCAAACACAGATATCTGCAAATAGTGTTTATTATTACAATTATTAACAACCAAGTCAGTTCTGACAACAGCAGCAAAACTGTCACAGTGCGCGGATGGAGTTGCTCATCATCATGGTGCCTTTTGCCTCAATTGTGCGTTTTTAAACAAAAGCAGTGAAGTGGAAAACAAGAACAAGAAGGGAAAGATTTTGAATAATAAGGGCAAATTAGACTCCTGCCTGTGTGCATTTATCTGTAATCAGAGAGAGCTGCAGTGTAGCAGCCGCTCAGGATGTAAGAGTCGCTGTTGATTGCATAGACTGGAGCCGCTTAAATGAAAGCTATTGTTTCTCTTTCACAGATCTGCCTTTGTTTCTCTAGATCTACCTCAGTGTACTGTACATCATACTTCAGCTAGTAACTAGTTACATGTAACGGAATCACGTTAGTTAATTACAAAATAAGTTACAGTTACTGAAAAAAAAAGGTTAATCAGATTAGTTACTTTTGAAAATGTTAATGATTATAAAAAGCGGTTACACACTATCCTTGTGGGGACTCTCCATAGGCGTAATGGTTTTTGTTTTTGTACTGTCTACGGACCTTATATATTCTATCACCCCGTAAGCAAACCTACACCTTACAGGAAATTACAGGAATTTTTGATTTTCAAAAAAATGTGTGATTTATTAGCTTTTGCCCATGGAGACCTCGGTTTAGGTTCCCACCATGACATGAGTCCCCATGAGTCTGTGTGCATTCAGGTTTAAGTCCCACCAGAACTGAAGAACAGGTACACACACACACACAAAATGAGACACACCAACGTTTCTGGAGTTTAGTACACATGCTTATTTGATAACTGTTTTATTTCCTATTTGGGTTTATGTTTTTTTTCATGGACTCATTCATGTCATACAAACACAGCTGCTACCATATTGTTTTGTACACTGTAATGGATTATAAGATAACTAACAAACTAGTACTGAAGCATTAGTACTTCATTATTAATCACAGTAAAAATGGTATGTTTCTGCACACGTATTCCTTTAAAGTCCATCTAGTTTCAACTTGCCGCTTGCTAGAAACAGCTTTCTTCATGGAAGCTTTGTGTTTGACTATTTAAACTCTGATCTGTTTCATGTCTAATTATTTATTTTGTGGCATGCAGCAATGTAATAAGAAGCATAATGTACACCCAGCCAATTATCACTTACTTATTATAATCTTAATTTGAGTAATGAAGGATTTTGAGAGTCTGACAGGAAGTGTTAAAAGATGCTACTTATAAGATTAGCCTGATTTTAATGTTTCAAAATAATTGGTAGTTCAAAATATTAGAAAAGTAATCAAAAGTAATCAAAAGTAACAAAATGTAATAAGTTACACTATTTAAATAAAAATAATTGAAAAGTTACACTAAATACATTTTTAATAAGGTAACTTGTAATCTGAAACCTATGTGCATTAAAATTAAGCCATTTGTGATATAGCCTATATGTTAATAAATGGCATTTTACATATAAATCGGAAATGTCTCATGGCATAAGTGTACCTAGGTGCACTAAGAAATATGTACCAATAAGTACATAATCACGGCAATTTTCAAAAGAAATTAACACTAGAGGCACAAGAACTCTGACACCTATTATTCTATTTCACGCAGATTTACAGAGTTTCAATTAATAAAGCATAAATTTCGCACAAATATTTGCGAATATCACGTTATGACAAAACAATATTAATAGCTGAGAAAATTTGAAGAAACGGATGTTTTTTTTATATTAAATTCACACATTTCCAGCTTCATATCTATGGATTTTCATAGATGATAGGTTAGTTCAGTATCTCACAGAGTACGAAGGAGTATGAGAGCGAGGAGCTCGGTTCAAAACCTGTGTAACTAGGTGCAAATCTCCATGAAAGGTAGTTGAAATGGCACAGCTGCATAAACAAAGCCCTTCATAACATTTTTCTGTTTGTTAACACTATTGGGTAGGGTTTAGGGTTGGATTTGGTGTAGGGCATATTTCCAACACGGTTCCTATAACATACCTATATCAACATAATATAAATGTGCCAGTATTCACGTATAGAACCTGTGTTGAAATGCGCCATAAGGTATGTAAAAAGCTGTTGCACAAAAAGTTCACAAAGGTACATTTTTTTCTGCGACCAGGCTGTTGAAAACCGTTATAATGAATTTTGGTTATTATAAATATTGAGAAGTATTACACAATATGGTTTTCACTGTATTTTTTTCACTGCTCTGGTGCGTAAAAGACCTCTTTCAAAAAACATTTGAATTATAGATATCAATCATTACTTTTTAAGCTACACTATCCACAGGTTAAATTTTATGGAGGCTATATGTTTATTTACAAAAAATGTTAATAATGCGTATGTCAAGCTGAAATCATATCCGATTGGAAATGGAATCGCATCTATATAATTTTTTAGGAGATTAAAAACGACAGATAAAAATAGAGCATGACAGAAAATGTATAACGCAGTCCATCAAAGTAGCGTTAATGATTATTTGTAGTATACCTTCTGTTCTAAAACAAACTTTTTTTCCGTTTGTTTCCTTCACATGAGCATGTGGGTCAGTATAATTCCTAAAGGAGATTGCAATACCGGATGTTCTGTTATTGCCACCCAAAGCTGCAGAGATTATGTTCGATTAGTGCCCCATCCCCCTTTGAATGTGAATGTATAAAAAGGCAACGTGTTCTTGTCTCAACTTCACATTTAATTAATATCATAAAAATTGATTTGCTTTAGAGAGTCAATAAGGCATGAACGGAACATCTGGGAATGGTTTTGCTGAATGACTGTTACAATTGCAATGATTGTGGGAAGCATATCAAAAGTGCTAATGAAACAAATCCAAGTATTACTTTCATTATGATTTATTAGGAGTTCATCCATTGATTGCACTGACTGCACACTTTAAGAACCCTGAGTTCACCGGGGGGGGGTGTGTGAGATGTTAATAATATATATTCATTTTGAGGCATCTGACATAATGACACAAATGCTCATCTTCCCACTAGCTAAAAAAAAAAAAAGACACTGTAAATGAATCTTTTTTGCTCTCTCTAATCACCTTCTATTTGGGGAGGGTTAAAGTAACTATTATTAAATTGCAAAACGTCTCATTATACATGCAGAAAACGGCTCTTTTAATGAAAACATTTTTTCAGGACATAAATCTCAAAAGATATTTCAGTTCTCACATCCATTTAAATCAAAATGAAAGCGTTTCATTTGTGTGTCATAAACATCATCTCCACATTTTTGACTTTTTCAGAATTGATGGTAATTGTTAATTGGGTAAAGGGTCTTTCACCATTTAGTATATTGATTTGAGACACCATCAGTCTGCTGGCTTAATTTAGCAGTTAATTCATGGAAGTGCTATTGATTTTGCACGTCATAGTCTACAAGGCTAAATGTGAGCAAATGCAACTCAAATGTCCTTTTACATCCCTGCCAGGAGAACAGACTGAGATTTCTATAAATTTTCCAGGAAATTAAATTCATAAATACAAAGCTAAATTAAGCAAGCAAGTTCTGTAGAGGTCTTTTTAGTATTTGTGATCAATCTGTGACTACTGAGAGTCAGTCAAAGTCTTACACTGATTATAGTGCGACATCTCCATAACACTGCGGAAGTCACTAATGTAGACACCGCTACAGGCGATGATGAACCTGGATTGAAAAATTGAGAAAGAAATGAATTCATTCAGATTAATTCAGCACTTTAATTAAACATCTCTTGGACAAAAAAAAAAAAAAAAAAAAAAAAAAAAAAAAAAAAAAAGGTTTAGAGATTTTGCTAAAAAAAAAAACTAAATGAACACCAACACCTGTTTCATCTCATCACAAACCAACCCAAAGCGCTTTTCCGTTTCTATTTTTTTTTTTCACGAAACAATATCCAAAGAATCTGTTCACATACAGATGGCAACTTTTTTCTTTGTAGGACATTGATTCTCATCACATCTCCATCAATGATGCACAAGGATGTTTCAGATGTTTCATCATTTTATAAACCACAAAAACAAATCAATAGGTTTCTGTTTGTCCCTCAGCTACGGATGCATGTGCTGGCAGCCTCTCATCTTAGTTGGTGTTGGTGTAGTTTGAGTCCAACAACTCCAGGTACCCACCACATGCCCATAATTCAAGCTGTCAAGAAAAGCAGGAAGAATGAATGCGGTGGAGCTGTGTATATGGCACATCAAAACCTGGTACTGCACTGTGCTGTCAAACCACAGCAGTATTTGCATTTTGGTCAGTTACTATGAAATGGTGTCACATCTCCATGAATATATATATATATATATATATATATATATATATATATATATATATATATATATATATATTTTTTTTTTTTATTATAATTTTATATATATTTTTTTACAATTCTGTGTATATTAGCAATTATAATGTAAGGTCATTAACATAAATCTCTATGAGGTACATGGTTTAAAAACCAATAGCGTGCATTTCTAAATTAATGTAAAAATGTTCAGTCATAATTAAGAATTGTATGATCTATGAATAATAATGTACTGATACTAATAAATTAATCTTAGTCTTAACCATCTAAACTGATACAAAGCAATCAATGCAAAGACTGAAATCTCTCATATTTCATTAGATACATTTCCGAATATATTTCCGTTTTCAAGATTAACCCAAGTCTTACAGAGTTAGAATGACATGAAGGTGAGCGAATTATCTGTTTAAATTCATTTCAATTTAATGTACATTACATTTCCAATTATTGGGGGTAAATTTAATTACTTTCATTTTGCTATTTCATTTGCCTAATAAGCATTACCTGTATAATACGGACAAGATTAGATTTTCAAACAAGGTGTGACAGGCACTTCAGATTTAAAAATGGTCGCCGCTACTTTTGAATGCCCATCAATGGAAAAAGATGCTTTTTTGTAGCCAGATGGTGTAGTAGGGGCTAACTGGGTTATGCCAAATCCTGATGCCTCATTTGGAACTGGATGAATGTATTTGTGTATGTAAAGTCAGCACCTGAACATCATGCTGTGTGATATTTAATTTGATTTATTAACACTGAGAGTCGTATTTCAGCTATCTCTTGTAGTTTTTCTCGACTTTTGCTTCAGTCGATTACAGTATGCTTGGCAGATGGTGATGGCCAACACATGGTCACCATCTACAGCTCCAGTGATCTGAGTCAGAGTCCCACAGATAACAGGTGCAGCAGAGTTTGAGTGCTGTATTACTCCTGACATGTCAGTCTCAATCAAACCTCTCCGCTGATTCTCTCAGCAGCTCACCGCTGATGTTCAGAAAACTTTCTATGATATGTCAATCAATCTACTTTTTCTTTTTTGGACACAGAACTCTTGATTCAAACGTGTGACTGTTTCTCTATTTAACTGTAAAACAGCATTGGGCTGTTCAACAGCAGACTGATCACAAATGTTATTTTTGAAAATTAAATATATATTTTTTTCTAAGGCTACATTTTACTGACATATTAACCCCTGAAGATAGACGCCATGCCAAACAGTTTTTCTGATAATGAAAATAATAATACTTTTTAGTCCTACATATAAGAGTAATACATCATTCCAAAGGGTAAAGGGTCTACTTTTATTTGCATAGACTCATAATAACATAAAAACATTACAAATTGTTATAATTAATTATGCAAAAATGGTGTTTATCATTAATATTACTAACAAATGTATCTTGAAAAATGATTTATGAAGAGAGTAATGGCTGCTTAAGTTGCTGTATATAATAATAATTATTTATTATTTATTATTATTACAGTTTAAAAAAAACCTCTCTCTAAGCTCTCTCTCTATAAAAAAAAAACATTTTTTTAATTAGCATAGTTTAAGAAACAGCCAAATGTGTCCTTGAGTGAGTGTGTTTTGTAACTGAAGAGCAGTTGCATGTACTCAGGCTTGACTGGACACTAGATGTGTCAAGTACAGACAAGATGTTGAAAGGCTACAGGAGAGGCTGTCCAGTCAGGGTCACCCACGGCACTCATGTAAAACGTTGAATCAAAACAAATCAGTCGAAATGGAAGCAGCGAGAGTGGAGAAATTGGACAACGAAAGGGACAAAGTCCCTCCTGACCTCACAGCTGGCCAACTAAACAGCATGCAAACATCTAGACCCATCAGAGAGTTGAAGGCCTTGTCATGAAAAGGATTTCAATCGCAAACATGAAACTACTCTAAAAGCTTTCTTGTATCGGAAGTGCATGGCCTCTCTGCACCAGCAAAAGTAATTTTCCTCAACGCTGACCCCAAGGGCCGGGTTACAGATGTAAAACAGGGTTTAGAATCAGGTTCTCGGCTATCACAGACAGAGGTTGGAAAATGGTGGCAGTGTGAGTGAGCGATTACTGTACTTAGTTCCCTGCCCTGTCATAGTCCTCAGTGTCTGAATTGTGTCAGAGCTCAAGGGAGGGTGGAGTGAATTCGGAGCATTTCTTTAAATGATTGCAGTGTTAATGGTGGTGTTGCATAAGAAACATCGATGATCAAATCGCAAACGCTGTGTTTTATTTAAATACACATATGCTCTGCATGTTGCAGAGTGAAGCGCGGTACTGTGTTCTTTTACTCATCATAGCTTACGTGGAGTCATAAAGCTTTTTTTCGCTTTGGAGTGTCTCAGACCAGTTTAGATCGCATTAAACAGTGCTCCACATGAACTTCGGTCACATATAATTGGCATTTGGAAACACAACGTGCAGAAACAATCTTCCAAAATATTTGATGCTTTGAGGCTCTCTGAATAAATAAATGAATAAAACTCTTAGGGTTTCCAAATAAAATACGTTTAAACATTTTGAAAATATTACTTTTGTAACACTGTAAAACAATACATTCATTAAATTTAGTAATTATTAAAATACGTAATACAACTACTACTACTAATACTGCGAGACAATAGTAAATATTGTTGTCATCATGAATATATGAAATCAAAACAATTTGATTGTGGAACAAATTGTGGAGTCCTACGAACAAGCACAGCAAGCTTGAAAAAATATAAAAATACATAATAATATTTTGCCAAAAAAAAAAAAAAAAATCCATTCAATCCTAAAATTACTGTAAAAGTGATGATTAAATGTTTTATTCAGCTTAAATAATTTTTACATTTTAAGAGCATTAATATGCTTCTATAAAATGAGCTTCAAAAAAATACCCTCATTCACTTTAATTGTAGTTCGCTGTAAACACCGAAAAATGTTTAGTCTTTTTAGAAATAATAAAAAAAAGGTAAAAATGGGTAAGTTTAAATAATTTTATGATAATCAACATTATGCTAGAAATGCTGCTGATTGACACTGCTTCATTCTGCACACACAAAGTCAGCTCCTTAAATTACAGTGTCTCAGCAGCAGCTACAGTGACTGTCATTTTTAAAGTTAGTCCCTGCGAGGAAGAACAAAAGCACTCGAAACAAAACTTTCGTCTGTTCTAATGTCTCCGTGGAAGCAGTCATCATGTCAAGTCGTGAGAAACAACTAGCAGTGAAGTTAGGGAAGTATTTGCATTTCACACACAAGTCAGGTCTCATTGTGTTTTCTCTCCCTTTCTCTCCCTCTCTTGCCCCCTGCCTCACCAGCAATCCCCTTCGCCTGAGTGCCTCTCTTTGTGACTTTGATAGAGATATCAAAGTAGAAACCCTACCATCCCTGACATTCTACTGTCACACATCACATCTAAATCAGATTTTCATAAAAAGTTATGCGCGAGATTATACGTGTTTTGCCACGCTGAGCGTTTTGTCTACATGAATTTGAGAGCAGAAGTTCGCTGCGTGCTCATTTATGTGAACAAGCAAACAAGCCTTTCATGGCCTTAGGCCTCAAACACGTTTGATTTTTCTCGTAAATTTCATGCACCCTGCCGCTCCTCTCATACCACCCGCCTCGACTGACACCGGTGCCACTTTGAAAGCAGCGCATTTTTTAGCGTCACCATCACCATAAAAGCGGTGGGCGTGTGCTGTCACTTGATGAAGTCGCTGCCATTTCTTGCCTGGCGAGAATGAAATTGTCAGAGCAAAGCGTCGCGACCACAAGGGAGAGTAACACCAGAAGCGAGATGGCATGGACTCGAGCTCATCTAGTAAATCCTATTAATTTACAACACGCACCTCCTGCCTCTCACCTGTAGATATTCTGATTAAAATCAAGGCTCTGGCGAGACAGGGCAAGAGAGGATTTGGCGCTCCACCAGGCTGAAAGTTTGAGCCTGAACCTATCGCTAGAACAGATGCTGGGCATCGCGCGGTTCAGTTATTATCTGCCACTATATGCAAGTGCACACTGGGGTGTGTGTTATCATTCTAAGCAGCTAAGCAGGAGAGCTATTTACCTCATGGTATTTGTGGACCTGCTGCCACATCTATTTTATGATCCATTTTTAATCAGCGCTTGAGAGGGAAAACAGTTTCCTTACAGGTAGTGGGCTCTAACTGTGACCTAAAATTAAGGGTTCACTTGCTTCCAACAGAAGAAAGTTTGCTCATGAGGTAGTGCTTTCGTAATATGATCTTAAAGGAATAGTTAGCTAAAAGCGAAAATCCTCCAGATTGAAAAACAGCTCATTTTGAATGCATTGGAGCCCAAACTATGATTATGATATTGTGGAAGCTAGAGGCTGTGTAGATTAGGCCTACTTAGAAATTGTGATCTGTCACTGATTCCATGTTACATGCAAAAATTTTAGTTAGTAACATAATCCTTAACATTAAGCATTTTAGGTACTTTTTGATTACTTTTAGATTGCTTTTGACCAGTCATTTATCAAATTGATTGAAATATGATAATCGTGTGTCATACTGATATAAAAATGCAAAGCGTAAGAAAAATATTCCATTCGTTGTGCATCAAAAGGGTCATCTATTCAAGTTTTCCTTTCTCTTTGTAGTGTTACAAGCTATTACTGCATAGAAAAGATCCTAAAGTTGCAACGACTGAAGTGTCAAACTTAAAGAGATATTCTTTATAAAAGTTAAGACTCGACCATGCCCCCTAAAATAGCTTGTTTAAACACATCTCTGCTCAACTCAAGTGGCAAACTTGTATTTTACTGATAAAGATCCATTTAATTAATGAAACATTTAATCATCATATCCTTAAGACATGTTTCCAAACTTAAATGACTGGCTTTTATGACTGCATTAAAGCCAAAGAGAATTTTTTTTTTTTCTTTTATTACTCCCATTTGTTCCTGCATAGAATTAAAATATAAAATTCGATCTGGCTGCGGTCAGGACTCTGTGCAGGCCAGTCAAGTTCATTCACACCAGACTTGTCATCCATTTCTTTGCAGACCTTGCTTTGTGCACTAGTGTACAGTCATGTTGGAAGAGAAAAGGAAAGGTCCTTTTCACTGGAACTAAACGGCCAGAAAGCCCAGCTCCTGAAAAAAAAAGCACACACCATAACCCCCTCCACCAAACATTACACTTGGCACAATGCAGTCAGACAAGTAGGTCCATCAGATTTCCAGAAGGAGAAGCACGATTCGTCACTTCAGAGAACGCGTCTCCACTGCTCTAGAGTCCAGTGGCAGCGTGCTTTACACCACTGCACCCGACACATTGCACTTGGTGATGTATGGCTTGGATGCAGCTGCTCAGCCATGGAATCTCATTTATGAAGCTCTCTCATGCGCACTGTTCCTGAGCTCATTTGAAGGCCACATGAAGTTTGGAGAGTCTGTCAGCGTTCGCTAACATCCGCTAACTACCAGTTTACATGGCCTACCACTTGAGTTGCTGTCATTCCCAAACACTTCCATGTTCTTATAATACAGCTGACAGTTGACTGTGGAATATTTAGGAGCGAGGAAATTTCCACGACTGAATTTGTTCCATGCAAATCCACAGTTCCATGCTGGAATTCACTGAGCTCCTGAGAAGCGACTCATTATTTCACAAATGTTTGTAAAACTGTCTGCATGCCTAGATGCTTGATTTTATACACCTGTGGCCATGGAAGTGATCGGAACACCTGATTTCAATTATTTGGATGGGTGAGCAAATACTTATGGCAAAATATATAATTTATAATTTATGTAGCACTTTAAACAAAGTACCATCACAGTATTAAATAATAATAGATTCAGTGATGCAAACTTCATCAAATATAAGGCAAACATAAATTCAGCCTCTAAAAACCAATAGTGTCTTCAGGGTTGGCTCAGATCAGTTCAATAACTGTGAAAATATCTTAAATTACAAAACAATTCAGTGAAAAACAGCTCTACTGAAGACAATAGTATTTTATTCTCATTTTATTATCAAGTATGTGTTTTTAGTTAATTGTATGTATATGGACATCTGTCTAAACTTCTCTTTCAATGCTCCATGTTATAAATCAATAAGCCTATGTCTTATTGGTTTAGAATGACTTGACACTAAAGTGATGTAAACTGTGAAGTAAACTGATGAAAAAATCTTTATTTTATACCTTTAAGCTATAAACTTTTTGAATTGGCTTGTGCCTGCACAGAGAGAGGTCTTGAATATGTTCTGATGTTTGCCTTTCAGATGGAAATACAGAGGCACTTGGGTATATTGTTGATCTGTAATTGTTGCTCTTTAACCTCTGTGAAAGGATCAACACATTATTTACCAGAAAACGCACAAAATGTTCACAGAAGGTATTACTTTTTCCAAAGAAGCCTGTTTCATACTGACAGCAATTTAAAAATAAAAGTTCCATGCAATCTGTTACCATCAAGCTATAATTACCTACAATAGAAACTGTGTATTTTCACTACATTTCCAAGCTACTTCGGATGCTTGAAGGCCAGGAACCCCATCATTGGAGACTAGGACATTTGCACTTACTGACTGGAGTGATTTAAAAAGCATTTCATGCGCAAATGGATATGGGAGGCAGAGGGCATCAGCTGGATGCATTCATGTCATATCCACCCATCATCATCTAAAATAATCTCATAACAGCAAAGACTAGCGGAAAATGTAAGCAGAACAGTGAGGTTTACTGATTTATGCATGCATGGATAGATAAAAATGTTCTACATTCTAGAGAGTCTAACATGAGTTGCGAAAATTCAGTTCAGTTTCATTCAACTGTCATTTATTGTAGTGCTTTTCACAATAGGCCTACATATTTCAAAGCAGCTTCACGAAAACAAATCTTTCTACATTTCAAAGAATGATCTGTTATCAGTGTCGAGATGGCAATAATATGCAGTTCATGTAGTTAAAGTTCACATATCAGAAATGAACAAATTATAAATTTGAAATCCAATGAAATCCATTTTTTTCTCTTTTTTTGAAAAACTACATTTTGAAGGCCCTGTGAAATGTGTTTTAAGTAATATATTTGTCTTCAAGTTAACCAAACCTTTATTTTGACGGACCTTCTTTATTTTGAAGACCTTTAAGTTTCTTATTCTATGTTATATGACAATATTTTTTCTCACAAGTATGATGCTTATGAACTTTCTGGGCAGTTCTAGTCTAGACATTCTGTGTCTAGATTATACTGTAAATCACATTTAATGACTGCATTACACATTCTGTTCACCCCTATCTTAGGGCCTAAAAGCTGCATCATTTAATTACAATACTTGACTCATTTAAGGTGAAATGTATTACAGAATGATTCCAAATCTAGAGTCTGGACAAACAAAGTTTTACTTTATTTTGATGGTCCCTTTAACACATTCTGTTGACTAAGTAACAATGCACTTACATATCTACTAAGTCTTGCTGAATTTGTAGTAAAGTATCAGTAGGCTGGTAGGGTTAAGGTTAGAAAAAGTTGAGATGTAAGATAAATAACCAGATTTAGTCAAGGCAGACTCCTGCAGTAATGTAGCACTTTTACTTTTCACATCTTCCTATAAACCAACGTCATAATGTAAGCACTGAACTCTGTGAGGACAGTCTTCATCACTCTTAGACAGCATGCTAAATATTTATCTCTGTCCTAATGTCTGTCAGGAGGCGGATGAACCGTTGTGTCATCTCAAATGTCCTTACTTTTCAGTCAGTGTGTCTCTTCTTATCTTTATGCTTCTCTGCTTATTCAAAGACACCATCTTCACCTCTTCAGTTGGTAGAGTATCACGAATAAAACTGGATCTGCCGCAGAGTAAAGTCTTGATTGAATTTTGAGAGATTAATTAAAAGCCATTATCTGCGGCAATATCTGCCCATGGGTGTATTACGCCCTAAGCATATGGTGCTTAATTATCTTTAGAGCGATTGAATGACATTGTTCCTCTTCACTAAATGTTTACACTCTCAATATGATCACACTGTCTGTCTCAGAGAGAAAAACATCCATCATGACCCATACCTGTCAAGTCCATCATTAGCATAGCTTGTCTTTCTGTTTCAAAAACCATCCCAACACTGAAGGTAAGGAGTGTTTATTTGAATTAGGTTATATAGTGCAAGGTTAATGTACCTTAAACACATTCTTGTCAATTTCACGTGAATTTAAAAAAAAAAAAAAAAAAACATTTTGTTGCATTTCAGACATTTTAAACAAAGCGTGGCCTGTTTGAACAGTCCATCAAACCTATTTTAAAATAAGCTGTTATATAGAGAATTCTAGGACACAGGACTTATTTTTAATAGACAACTCTAATCTTACAGGCTAAAAAAAGGACAGTCGAGGCAATATCCTTCCTGGATAGTGATTCCTCTTTTTTTCTTTTGAACTCTCCTTTCTGCTTCATTTTAGTAGACTTATAATGATGGATTTGAGGTCTATCAAATGCTATTTTTATAATAAGAGTTCCATTTTCTTATTTAAAGCATTTTCTGTGCTTGAGATGGTCAATATTGTCACTAAAAAGAGAAAAAGAAAAAGCTTTTTGTTCAAAGCAAACTGGCTGGTTGCACAGATTTCACGCATGTCTCTGAATTTTGTTTGACTGCGATCCGTTCCTGAGTTAACATATTTTGTTGACCCTGGAACAACATTTTAATCAAAAATTTAGTCTTGACCACATATTTACACAGGACCTTACCTTACCTTACCCACGAGGATTTGCCTAAATCTGAAAAAATTACACATTGTTTGGGGTGGGCAAGATTTTTTAAACAAAATCTTTTATGCTCACCCGAGACTGAATTTGTTTGATCACAATTACATTTTAAACTTTTGTATGCATTTTAAAATGTTACTTATTTTAGTAAAAAGCAAAGCAAAAATTTGTCTTCATCTTCTGATATCAGTGCTGATTTGAGCTTAAATTAATATGTTCTTTTACATCTTTTTAAACAACTGATGGATGATGGATGGATGGATGGATGGATCTACTGACTCTTTTATACTGACTCTTTCATCTGCCATTATATAAAAATTTTAAGCCACACTATTTATTTCTGTCTGCTTCACCCTCCTCACAATTATCATTAACAGGTAGAAATTTGTGTCTTTGTTTCTTGCAGAGGTCATGGCTGATACTCCGCCCACACAGAAATAAGCAGGCTTCTTCATGTAACAGCGCCTGGAAAAAATGAAGCCCATTGAGTACTTACAGATGGAAATTTGGTTGGAGGAGAGACATGCAATTTCACAGGAAGGTAATTTTATCCAGGCTCACACTTCAGCCGTACACATCAGAGCCACCATAAGCGATCTTTCATGCTATTGTTCAGAGCACTGGTGAAAAGTTACACAAAGGTTACTCATCAACCATTACAGCAGCCAGGCAAGAAAATGAAGCACACCATGAGAGAGTCTGAAAGCGAGCTACTGAGTTATAATAATCATCATCAAGATGATGAGCGATAGAAAAGATGACAAGCCTTAATTCTGCGCTTAATTCCTTATATTCCATAAAGGCTTTATCAGATGATAATTTTTAAAGATGCAAGTTGAGGCTGCTCTTACATGCCCTGTGTAGTTACAAACCCCAAAATGCATTTTCAGCAGATTTAATAGCCTTCTCTGAAACGAAAAGTAATAATGCTTTTAATGAACAGATTCAATGGTGAAGGTGTATCAATACATTTGCCCAAGAGCAGCTTTTAGTTGCTATTAAAATTTGACTTCCCAGGAAACCATTGCATTAGCAGCACTACCAGAAGTAGCTCGTTTATTTATTTACTTTTTATAGTGACATTTTAACGTACTCAGTAAACTTGTGGCAGACTTCTGCTAACTCTCTAAATTTTTGTGACTGAATGAGCTACTGAGGTATTTATTTGGACAGACAGCAAAATCCTCCAAGTCACATTTCCACAACAGCCATGGAAGATGTGAAGAAATCGAACAGATTTTCTAACAATAATTCTCATGTACTTGAAGAATAAATGTAAACTGAAAGATTTCTTGATCTTGGTCAGCTCTCTCCCCACTCATTCATCAATACTTCTACTGAAGGGATAGTTTACAGAAGATAAAAGTGAAGAGAGTCATTATGTAGTCATGCTAAAGTCATCAAAACATATAATGACTGTTTTCTTCTTTGGTACACAAATAGACACAAAGATATTTCGAAACTTCTTTAACACAAAGCAAATCAATTGGCTCTAATGGTGTTTTTAAACATTGATTTTCCATTTGCATGAAATTTTTAGAGAACACTCTTTCTTTTTCTGAATAGTTTTTCAATTATTTAGAAGACACTACCTTTTCAAAACTTTAGGATTAGTATTCTGGAATGATTTCGTAAGTATCATGCTTGACACTGAAGAGGGCAATTTGAAGTTTTATTCAAAGTTTTTTTTATTTTTATTTTATTTTATTTATTTAGTTATTTCTTGCAGTTGGGGAAAAAGTCAGAACTGTGAGTTATATATATATATATATATATATATATATATATATATATATATATATATATATATGTTTAAATATTTTATTATAATATTGCTAACAAATAACAAATAAATGCTGACGTATAAGAGAATCTTACCAGTGACAAACGTTTGACCCATAATAAGTGCGTTTCAGGCCTTGTCCGCATAAGTCAGCCCTCAGCTTTCCTCAAAGTCACTTGGCCTTATGAGTTACTTCAATAAATGTCACATGCAAACTCTTTATTTACTTACGTTTTCAATCAGAGATGGCCACTGAGCTGGCTGCAGGGCATGTGTTAGAATAAAGCTTTATTTGAAAAAAATAAATAAATAAATGCTCAAAGACAATCTTGGCGTCCTTGTTGGACTTGAAGGCGTGAAAATGGAACGCATGAGCTTCCAAAGATTGTGACTAGTTCCTCATGTTTGCAAACAGCCCAGCCATAAACCGTAGACCCATTCAGCCCATAAACAGGTCACGCAACAAGCCTGAATAACGTGTCTCCACCCTCTGTACCCCTCTATCACTGCCTTGACATATTTTTTCCTTTCCTTTGCACCCCTTTTCTGTTGTAACTTTGCATTAATAATGCAAACCACATTTTATCACCACGAGCCCAGGAGACAGTAGTCTTTCCTGGATATAGAAGCAGTACTTAACAGAGCGTCACCTGGGAAATAAGAGAGCATTTCCAAAGGGCTTACTAGATCCAAAGGGAATGCAAAAGTGGCAACGAAGTTCTAAACCCTGCCCTAACTTATGAAATATGTGTGCTTTGGTTTACGTGCATGTCAGTATTACATATGTGAGTGTATTTTGAGTCTAAAGGGACTTGAGAGTGGATATGAACTGAAACATGAACTTAATACTACTGCATCTATACAGCTCCATCTTAACTCTCTCTCTTTCTGTCTCTGTCTCTCTCTCTGTCTCTGTCTCTCTCTTTATCTGCATCTACTCTCTGGAGGTGGCTAAGAAGCCTGATGTATGAGTATAATCCACAGCAGATTTGATTAAAATCTAAAATATCACCTCGCTTGCCTTCTGACTCACTCAGTTTGGATGTG
This sequence comes from Puntigrus tetrazona, assembly GCF_018831695.1. Taxonomy (NCBI): domain Eukaryota; kingdom Metazoa; phylum Chordata; class Actinopteri; order Cypriniformes; family Cyprinidae; genus Puntigrus; species Puntigrus tetrazona. The sequence continues at coordinate 20,862,613 of NC_056707.1, read as the reverse complement.
CCTGGGCATTTGAAACAGGCAAACAGCTGGACACGCAGGCGCATGCTCCAGGGGGTTCTTCATGGTTGGGAGGAGGGGAAATTAGAAGCGACTAACACCACTTGCCACCAACACCACAGAACACCTCTGACTGTGTTGCCGAGATGAAGCTAAGTGGAACAGTACATGCAATTGAAAGCCCTGGGACCAAAGTGACCTTTTGGTACATCTGTCAATGATAAATATAAATAGCATGACAAATAAAAACAAAAACTCATGCTATGGATATGCAAAAATGTACTTTGGCTTGTATATGCTATGTGATGGGTAGGATTACGATTTGTGGGGGTAGATTTGTAATTTGTAATTTGTGTAAAAACTGTGTATCATATGTAGGCCAAACATGGTTTTGTTTTTATTTGGTGTGCTTTTATCACATGGTATGTTCAGTCCAGGTTGCAGGAATGTGAAGGAATGTGTAAAAGAAAAAAAAAAAGCTGTAATATAACACAACATGTGTATGTATTTATATTTCATTTATTTATTTTAATTCAGCAAGAATTTATTTATTTTTTATTTCTGCACAGATGCGTGAAAGTGGCAGTGAAGGCATTTATATTATTACAAAAGCATTATATGTCAAGTTCAATCATCAAATTAAAATGATTTCTGAAAGATCAAGTGACACTGAAGACTGAAGTAATAAATTTTAAATTACTTTAAAAGTTTTCTAGTTATATATATATATATATATATATATATATATATATATATATATATATATATTTATATACTCTATATATATATATATATATATATACACATATATACATATATACACGTACATATAAATTAAACTAGAAAACTATTATTTTTTAATTAACAATGTATTATTTATTTCATATATATATATATATATATATATATATATATATATATATATATATATATATATATATATATATATATATATATATATATATAAATAGTATCAAACAAGCGCATAACCCTGGTAACTATAAATGCAAAACATCAAATCAAATGAATTTCAGTCCCCACACTCATGAATTAATATAAATGTAATATTATATAAATCGCTTTGGCTGTTTTTATTTCCTGAGCGTGGATCTATCACAAGAAAATGCCATTTAATTCGGGTGACTTTGTGAGGATTATATCCTCGCATTCAGTGTAATGATTGTTCCATGCATAGAAGTCAAGAGTCATGTCAAATTGTTTTATTTGACATATGTATAGCAAAGGTTTACGAGCAATCTGAAATGCATGAGGTGAGTCTCAAACACTAGTACAGGCAATCGTGCAGACAAGCCTGATACTCAGGATCTAGACAGATATTTGCATGCAGATGTAAAAGTAAATAACATACTATTTTGAGTTTTTGCTTTTAATTAAAATAGCTTTTTCATCATGGGAGGTCCGAACTATCATTCTTAGTTTTCTTTAAACTATGTATTATTTCCTTTAATTGTTGCTACCCATGTACAAAGTATAATTTACTTGCAAAGAACACGTTAACAGGAAGAAAAAAGTGCAGTTGACTTATTTGTTGAAGCCTTTACTAAGGCATGAGATAATCTACACATAATGTGACAATATTAAGACTAAGCTGTTGTCTTTTCCTCCATGAGAATGTGCACGTTTGTAACTAAAGCCATGAAGATTGTCTGTGCAAATAATGCGTACCATAGCAGTGATCGTTTGCATCACTTATGTTGTGAGAAAACAAACAATAGGAGCCTTTCTAATGTCTCTTTAACTTGCTTTAGCTTTGCATTTGCTTCTGACTGTAGGCAGTTTATATCAAAGGAAAAATAGGCCTCTGCCCTGTGTTTAGGAAGCATCCTTATGCACATAGCTGTTGAAAGAAATATGATCTATATTCAAAAGTGTAGAGTCATTATATTCTTCACGTATATTGGATTTGATACGTTGGATTTAGGAGATTTTCTAATCACGAGTCTCAGTACTTAAAACCATGTACCTATTTTTTCCAGTTTTCACTCATTCCACTAGATTCTTCAGAAGCATGAGGTTGTCTTAAAATATTTAGTACAAGCCAGACCAAAGACAAATGTGATAATACAGTCTGTGAGGAAACTTGTAAGATTACATGCCTGCTGGTTTCTTATCAAATCAGGAAAAGCTATAATGCTGGTAAATGTTTAATGTATGGGATTTTATGGTACATAATATTAAAAACATGTCTCACTGAAAACCTAATTTTACATAAATGTGATAAATTACTTTTACTATTGATATATATTGATATATATATAATGTATGTAAATTAAAATTATTAAAAATTATGTTAAATACAACTATGTATAATTATTACTATAAAGGGACAAAAGACTGATAACTTACTGATAGTATTTGAGTTTTATTAGTAGGGTGCATATGAGCAGTGCTGGACTTTTTCTGCAGTCTTTTTATTAGTTTAAAGTATTCATCATGCGATATCTCTCTCAGTTCCGTTAAATGATATCATAGCTATTACTCTGTACACCTGTACTCCCTTTTCATCATCACTGCAGTTTACACTGAGTACTGAAATAATTTAGGGCATGTGAACTGTACCTTCCTGATGACCTATATGTATTTACTCTGACAGGCTATTTGTATTTGCTGTACTCTTTCCTGAGTCAATGGACCCGTTTGTATCACGTTATATGCCATGGAAAGGGCAGCTGTACTAAAAATGGAAGTAGATCATTGCTTCAGTCAACCTGGTATGCACACAATGACATTCCATGCTTAAAATATGATGTTTACCTTGCAAAATGGAGTAATTTGTTTTATGGAGTAAAAATCTTGAGGAAATATAACAAACTGCTCTTAGTTGTAGTAAATCTTCAATTTGAATTGCTGCCATGGAAGAGAGACCAGCAGGATAAAAATAACAATAAAGAGCTATTGATTCGTCTAGGACTGATGAATATTTGGGCACAAAGTAATGAGAGGGCACCTTGCCATGGACATTCAAGGACTTGTACATGGGACAGTGTCTGATGATTTTATTGCTCATGAGGAGGAACACAGAGGCAGCTTAGCCAGCGACACCAGTGGCCTGTCAGAAGAGTTGAGGATGGCAGGCACCTCGGTAACCTTTAATAGAGGTATATCTCTTTTTCCACTGAGAAAAACTGTAATCTTTTGCTTTGTCACTGTCTTTCCAATCTTCTTAGGCCCTCACAAACTCCAGTCAATTAGCTGGCAGCATTGGATCCATCTGAGGCTTTCTCCCAGACTGACACTGACGGACGCAGGCGTCGTGGTAACAATCCTACAGCATGCGCAGAGATAGATTATGAAAGTATGATTGCTGTGGCGCAACAGAGTCATTCTAGCCAGAGCACTGCTAGCTGGACACCTGTGTCTGCCCATCAAATAAACTTAAAAGACAAAGTAAATAAAATAAAATACAAAATACCACGAATATACAAAACAAATATTTGAACCGCCAGAAAAAACAAACCTAAAACATCTTAGACATGACTCAGGTCTAAAACGATCCTATGATTTTTAAAATGAACTAACCTACTAACTAACCCCCTGTTTTCCAAATGAATTACACGACTTGTGCGTACCCCACCTCTTTACATATCAAAAATTCTGATACCATATACCAGTGTCCTAATTTTTGTAAAGCTGTGCTGGATAAACACAAACCAATACCTTCATAAAAAAATAAAATAAAATCACTTGCTAAACGTGTACACAGAGGCAATTATACAATCAGTGATTAAATAAGAATAATAAGCATAATGCAGAGAAATAGGAATAAAAATAAAAAACTAAAAACATAGAATCCCAAATGTATAAATCTAAAATCATTACTATGAATCAAAATGCTTTACTAAAGTTACTTAAGTTATTTAATAATAAAGAGCAGTGAAAAATCTGCATCGTAAATGGCATCAGGAAGACTGCCAAGGTCACTTTAAGAGCTGCCTAGATCTAATATAATTGCTAAGTACGTCTTTCCACAAATGCTAGTTTTACTTAAAATGAGTATATTCGGTAAATATCTTACTCAAAATGGCACTCTAGATCTGGAGAAGCAGCTTCAACTCATCACGCATGTCAAATTATGGGAGCTGTGTTTCTCTTCATAAATTAGATATGGTAAGAAGCTGCTTTAGAGCTTCTTTGGTTAAGAATAACTTTACGAGAAATAAACCACCAGCGGTAGTAGTTATCTGACGCTCTCATGGCATCTGGTATGTAAATGTTATATGGTATGTCTCTTTTCTTCTCTTACTGTTTCTACTTCCTGCAAGACTGATGCAAAGTGCTAAGGATTTCGCTTTACTGGGATCAGCTGTAGAGTGCACATTGTGACCTCTTAAGTAAATAAGGGAGTTAAATTACCCTTCTCTGTGTTTTGAGGTACAGGTGAGAAGAAAGAACAGGACAGGTGATGTGTGCAGCATGCCAGGTCTTGTAGGGGAGGTGTACGGTGACACTCATCCTCGCACTCTTTCAGCCGTGGTGTTAATGTGAGAAATGACAGATCACACTCCCACAGCATCTGCGTTTCTCACATATTTCACCTCACCTGCTTGCCTTTCCTCCCCATATGTGCCAGGACTTTTTCTGCTTTATGGAGTATGTTCAAAACTCATTTAAGCCCATCTATAAATGAGCTGATGGAATCAGTGCATGTTGCAACAGGCCTAGGTGAGAAGTGGCTGGAGTGCATGTCTGAGGAGATCTTGCACCCCCAAACCCTAAGCTAAAATGGGTGCAGATAGTGTATCGCTAGTAGGCCAAAAACTAGAAAAAAACAAAACAAAAAAACGTGAATATCCATTATGCGTGATTACTAGGTGTTTTTCTAAGTAATTGCTGTTTGGTTGTTCTTAAAGGTTACTTGCAGGTACTGTACAAGCAAAGAATTGGTTTCTTTGTAACTCATGAGAATTTGAGATTAAAATGCATATTCAGTGGAAGTGATATTGGAAGAAATATCATCTTATCAATTGTAGAAATAGTTGTGATGCATAGTATGTTTATTGAAACATTTCCATAATTTATATTCAATCTATTTTTGTGTTTCCATGATTACCGCTCATTAATAGAAAGTTTGCAATTATTTTTATGTAAATAATTATAAACATTTATTGGTCATTTGATTAATGCAAATGCATTCCCATTTCTAAGTATTTTGAAAATGACTATATATAAACAATGCATTTATATTATGTATGGGTAAATAACTGTAAACAAGGCAAGTCATCATCTCAGTTTTTTCTTTGATTCTTCCTGTGCTGTATATTTGATTATGCTGACTTTCTCTAAAATGATCAATTATCAAACAACAAGCCTATTATCTCAACTAAATTAATTTGAACTTTTGTGTCAGTGCATCTTTAATAGAGATGCATGTGAACATGTATAAGCCTAAATGCATGCCTCTGCACCGTATCCTTGTCGAAACATTTGCTTATAGCTTGAGTTATGTAAATTCATTAAGAAAGAAAATTGATAAAAGTATCTTGGTTCAGAAGATTTAATGTTCTTTGTCATGAATAGATATAAATCTAAACAAGCAAAACAGAGAAAAAATTCACGCCTCCAGCATTAGCATAATGGACTTTGATTTAACTTTATACTTCATTTCATTTGATAATTACATTTCTGCCAAAATACTGACTTGAAATATTTAAAGCAATGATTATTTTATTCGTGATTTTTGTTTTATTATATTTTTTCTATGCTTCTGCAATGTGTGTATGTTCTATGTTGATTTACTCACAAAATCAAATAGATTTTTTCATCCGGGAATTTCTTTTATTTGTTTATTTACATAATGCAATATATATACGTAGAGGTAAAAATACAGGAAAAAGGCTTAGACTTTTAGTCCAGGTTGTCAGCTTCTCCAGTCCACGTGGCCTACTGCAACTTAAACTTGTATTGTTGACTTCATTATATAACCGACACAGTTCAGGATTGTAACACGGGTTTTTTGTTCTGAACTTGTAGTTTCAGTACTGTCACCATTATGAACTAATAATTGAAAGTAATGCACAGCGACATGAAAATGATGTTGGGGCTGAATGAGAGCGTGTGTCAGAAGTGCCATACTGCATCATTACAGACAAACAGACTAGCTGCTATTCTTAAAAATGATGATTTTCCCAGATCAAACTACATGTTAAAATGATTGTAAAATGTAAATGCAATTGTTGAGCCACTATGTAATTTTGAATATAGAACTGCTATCGCTTAAATATTTCAATGAGAAAAATTTCAAACTGGAAAAGGTCTTGGAAAGTTCAAACTTAGTGACTCCTAAATCCTTTGGAGCCATCGCTGAGGTAAAGAGAACACTGAATGTCCACCGTTACGCACTCAGTCCGAAGCTGTAATCATATCGTGCTTTCGGGGAAAGGATCCGCTCCTTAGCATTCGCCAAACGGCCAATTAAATCTGCCCGCGAACTTCTCTGACTCATTTCTCTCAGTCAAGCTTTCACTGGAGAGGGCAACTCGCCTTGGCAATAAACCCGCCAGCACCCACCCGATCCATTCCTCAGCCAATTACATCTACATAATCAAATCCAAAATAAGGAGCAACAAATATAGCTACACGCACATAAGCTTTCGCGGCTAAAAAGCAATAAATATTTCTCCCTTGTGATCCCCACAACCTTCCTCATCAAAACAAACTCGCAAAGGCTGGGTTTCACTTCATTGAGGTTTCATGGAGATGGCAGGCCATGGCTGCACACAGAGGACTCTCTCGTAAGTTGGGCTGTCGTGGGCTTTGTAATGAGACTCTAATGTGGTGCCTTTACTGCTTCCATCATAGCTAGCAGCCGTGGGTACCCACAGTCCTGCTTTTTATCAGCTCTGTCAACACAGCCTCTGTGTGCACACAGGTATTTTAATGTCTCTACCAACCAATGCTCTGCAAAAATAGCCCAATGGATCAGTCTGCCAGGAACGTGCGCATGTAGTGCTACTGATTTTTTGATAGAGCTTAATGTTATTCAGATAAAAGAGTAGAACTCCAAATTCTCAGCTGTGAAAGAGATTGGCGTCAAAATAAAGGTGAGAAATGAGTGTGAGAGATCAGGTTAAGAAATACAGGCGAAAGAGCCTAGAGATCAGCCAGAAAGAGGGATGTAAATAGATGTCTGTGATGTGTATGAAGAACACAAACGCTCAGAATAGCCAGGCTGGCTCCAGTCCAGAAACTTATTTACTACTGTGATGCAGAGCAACGCGCCACATTGTTCTGAGAGCAGCTTGCAGTTGTATGCCAGTATGTGTGTGTGTGTGTGTGTGTGTGTGTGTAGGCATGGAGGAGGACAGATAACTAGGTGCTGGCTGAGTGAATCTCTCTGCAGCTCTGCACAGGCCTCTGCTCGGTAATGACTTTCTCCCTTAACTCCTATCGGTACAAGTGTTCTGAGTGTATACAGAACAGAGACAGCCCAGCAGAAGATACTCATATTTAACAAACCTTTTGACATTGTTTGTGAGCTTGGGCTTGGGTGAATCTTTTGTCTTTTGCATGTAAAATCATTGTAAGTAGGTGCAAAAACAACAACAACAAAATAATCTCAGGACCTATACTTTGTCACGCAGGTATATTGTGCATGAAGATGATGAAATATGCGTAGAACATTAATATATAACTATCAATAAATTCATAAATAAATTCAGGTTTTATAATTGTAGTACAAATAGTATTGGATTTTAATGCGATAGTATGGCGTGAGCTGCTAAAAAAAAAAAAAAAAAAAAAAATGCATGAGCGCAATGCCATAAGGTGCGCCTGCAACGGGGAGGGGAAAAAATTCTGCAGGTGATTTACTGACAATGTGCACATTAAAGAACACAGACACTGCAGATGATTTTTCATATTTACAAATGCCATTTGACGTCACCTTGTTTTGTTGAGAGAATAATCACAAGATTAACTCGCAGGCATTACAATTCACGTAGTCTGTATGTTTTAGAAGCATTTATATTTATTTTGATTTTATAAATTACATATACGCTTCCAAAATAGCGTTTTACAGGATCTATACAAGATTCATTTCACATTAGGTGGATTGATGTGCCACGCTCAACCGTGAGTCGCGACCAGACGACCCGCACTGTTGACTGTACTGACAAGTACATTTGTGGAAATTGTCTTCCTGTATGCACTGAAAGCTCGGGTGCCATCAGCACTGCTTTAATAAAGAGCTCAGACGCTATCAGCACAGTGCCTGCCATAGCTCAGCCGGAAGATTGACGGGGATGGGGAATGTGTGCCATTACCATCTCATAACGCAAACACAGGCTGACACTAATCACTTAGAAGTAAATTCGTCCCTGAAACGGGCAGAGAGATAAGGCTTCAGTAGGAACCGGTAAGGCCTTCTACTGCACTGACACACTATGTTTTATTAATCTGTAAAGGACAGTTCACCCAAAAATGAAAATCTATGCTCATCACTTTGCCTACCTTATGATGTTCCAGGTCTATAGAGACATTTCTTTGCTCAGGATTATCAAATACTGAGATAATAGTTTTATTTCTGGTGGATGGGATGTTCTTTAAATGAATACTATGTATTCAATACAATTTAAGCTCAATTTATAACACTTTGCATATTGTTGATTACTATATAGAAAATGACCTCCTCTCTTTTCTTTAAAAGGAGAAAAAAAGATTGGCTATGAGAGGCTTACAGCTCAAGTAATTTTAAATTCTCAAATATTATGTTTCAAGGAAAAGTTCAATAGAAATTACAATCTGCTGAAAACGTGAATCACCTCTGCTGTCAAAGAGGGTTGTTAGGTCTCTTCACTAGGAAATAGATTTGAAGAAACAGCATTATAACATTAATTTTCATCGAAGGGCAACAAGAGAAGCAATGGTTGACTTTCCAGCTTACTTGAGTCTAATAAAATAACATAGGCAGATGCCTGTAGACAAACAAACTTCTTGAAGTTTTTTGTCTCGCCCTCTCCACTTCCACTCTGATGCCTTTGACTTTTAGCAGATACAGCCGCCCAAGAGCTTGCAAAGGGTTGAGATGCAGAGAATGCTACGTCATTCCATTAGGATGTAAACATACCCAAGCTTATTATTACGCCGGTCAGCTGGAGGAGGAGTTCATGCATGGATATCCCTACGGTATCGGCATGGCATTTAGACTTCGCTGTGGGGAAAAATTATGGAACGGCACGGTTTAAGTCACCAATCGCATCTATTGTATGCTCTGCATCAGCTGTCACTCCTAGTGATGTCACATTCTTTCTAGAGTATGTGTATTCTGAGTTGTCTTGCTCTGTCGAAAAACCACTATTGTCTATCTGTGAATAATGCACCCCAGATTCAATGCATACATAAAATCATGCATTTTTTTTTTTTTTATAACAAAACTCCTTTATAGGGTTTTCTTCTACATATTTCAGTAAGTGTTGCAATTTACATTTACATTACATTACTTTATAACCAGGGTTCCTTTAAAGGTTCTTTCACGGCAGCATGTAGACAAAATAGTTCTTTTTGACATTGTTTGCAGAGTGTACTTTAAACTGCAGTAACCATGGCTTTAGTTTTATTTTTAGCAAGGGCTGTTGTCTGCCGTGAATCTCCCTCTAAAACCTGTTAGGAACAAATGCAAATATCTTGTCTGCCATTCCTACTCTTTGCAAGGTAATTGTCCTTTGGGAACTTTTCAGACTTAGCTAAGATACTGCTAAAATTTGTTGAAAGCTTAATGCAACAAAAACTAAATAAATACAAATAAGAAGATAAACTGTACAGTCCATTTACTAGATGTAATTGCATAAGATGATATCTCAAATAGAAATAGTTTTGTTTCTCTTGTTTTAGGGCTGGACACTTCCACAAACATTTTCAACTCCGAGTCTAACACCCTTTATGGATTTCCCAGAAGACGCTTCTGAGTTCGCGCAAGGCGTAATCCATTATCGATCTAGTTATGTAAATGCCAAGTTTTCCAACTCTATTCTGATAAAGAAACTAAACGATGCTACTTGTTGATAGTTGATAATCACCGCTCATGTGATCAGGTTCTGCCAGAATCACCTTTGTATATTTTCTTGTTTGATGCTGATTGACCAGGAGCAGGGCGTAATGGATTTTAGCGTACGTCTGTGTGCTTTAGTACATTATTACGGATTCATAAATTGATCAATGAGTTCCGCGCAAGTTTGATTTATTACCCAACAATCGCTACGTTATTGCATGTTTTTATGCTATTGGCATGTGAGCAGCGGAACATACGGTCATAATTGTCAAGCTCACGCGCTATGGCATAATCTGCCAATTGTTAGCGATAACTGAGGCCTAGCCAAGGCTACTGGGTCGCTCCATTTCAAAGCACAGGAAACGCATCTGCAGCAATCACAAGGATTCACTGCTATGAAAGACGGTAATGAGTGTGTGAATCTCAATATAGAAAGATTTTCTGCCATTGATTATAGTTGTCTTTAAAACATTTACATTGAATTTTGTCTTTATGAAAGCTAAAAAAGGTATTAATGTAATTAGATATAGCAATCAAAGATTTATGCATGGTGGCACTAAAAGTGGCTCGCCAGAGCTACTTCTAATGTCATTCACTCAAGATGAGCACTTAAAGCTCTTTTCTTCATTGGTTGTATTGTGTATCTTCAATCTAAAGCCCTTTACAATGTTCCTGACTCTAATTGATTAGAAACTTAACCAGCAAACTCCTACTATGCTATTTCTAGATGTTTCCTGGAATCGTAAATCTGCTTTGTCTAAATTGTGATTTCAGTGAATACAGCCTTGAGATACAAACAGTGTGTGAATGGATGTGTATGTGTTTCTTTATAGTTGCTGTTTGTGTTCTTCTGTTTTTGTTTTGTCTTGTTTTTTCTTGTCTTTGTTGAAAACTGTGTGCCTCTAGCCCCCAAATCCTAAAAACAATAACACAGAGAATTATGCTAGCTCAGGGGGTGGAAGCAAAGCAAGAACACAGTGTTTCTTAATAGTCTTGACAATGAAGGTGAACCTGGTTGATACGACATCTGTTGAGCAAGGCTACAGAAAATTATTGTGTTAAAATTAATGCTTCATTAATCCATGACGTTTCTTTACATAGCCAGTTTATACATCACTGCTAAGAATTGACGCAGTGGCAGCAAATTCACCAGTTAAAACAAAGTGACAGTCTCGTGGAATTAGCATATTTAAAGTTATATTAATATTTCTATAATTTCAACTGATATCAAATAAAAGTATCGTTGTCAGAAGTGATATAATGTAGTGACACTTTTAAATAAAGGGTGTGAATGAATTAATCTTCAATTTAAACAATACTTAGCAATATAATAATATTTCACAGTACTTATTAATCTTAGTTAATGTTAATTTACATTTAATTAATGCATTATTAAAATTACTAATGCATTTGTTAACATTTAGTTAATTAACTAATTTGAATAAAGAATGAATAACTGCATTTTATTAACAGTTGAAGTTTAACAATATAAATATGAGGAGTTATATAATTATATTTTATATATTTGTAAAATAATGGCAACATGTTAAAAATGAAGATTGTAAAGATGCTGCATTTATTAGTAGTATTTAATAAAGCCAAAACTTGGAGATTATAGAGAGGAATAAAATTAGAGAATATATACCAAATAATCTTCAAAAAGGATTCTCTTAGCCATTCATTATTTATACTGATATAACAGTTTCTTCCAGTGTGCGTTTTACTTCATTGCAGAGGTTCTTCTTACTGCTACTGCACTTAAACTCTCAATCTCAGCGAGCAGCCTCAGTCTCATCTGTTGTGAGTGCATTTGTCAGCTTATCTGGCCTACATTTAAAACATGTTAATACAGCTAAGAAATGCCTCAGGCCTGGCAAAAAGCATACAGTCCATTTGGAGTGCACCATGTCAGCAAACAGTAGGGGAAAAAAATAGTTTGAGTGCCAGACAAACTTTACACAAACATGAAGCAAGGCAGCAGGGGTCTTCAGCGGATTTCAGCCGGCCTGAGAGTGATACAACCAAAATTAGAAATCGACAATGGTGTGATATTTCTGTGCTGGGCCCACATTTAGTAAGGGAGTACAGTGAATATAAGACTGTGAAAGTAGTCAAACACCTTGAACTCAAGGAGGATTGTTAATCTAAGTGGCACTAGAGATGATGTAAGGCCATGAATGGCAAATTATATTTACTTTGTGACATACAAAATCACTCATGTAAATATAAAGCTTTGAATCCAACTGCCCAGATTTGCAGCTTTTCTTAGGCAGCAGTGTTAATAGATATGTCCTGAATGCCAGTTTCCCGATTGGTTGAGCTCAGACTTGACAGACCTGGGTCTCAGCAAGAGAAAGCTCCACGGGCTACTGTGGACCGACGAGATCAATACTCAAAAAGGCTGTGTGCAGAAGTGTAGTTTGGGAAATTAGTCATATCCATTGGCAATACAGCCATGATATTTCTAGATTTATTTGATTATTTATTTTTTTAGGCACCTGAAAGGGCAATTTCACACAGACCCTGAGAAACTGGAGCTCCGGGAGAATCTAAAATTTACACCGGTTTTTTGCTGTTTTTCATCTTCCAGTGAAAATACATGACAAAACAAATAACAAAGAAGACTGGAATGAGAAAATCTCTACCTTGTTTAAAAAAAAAAAAAAAAAAAAAAACGATTCAAGCATTGTATTCAGCACGGGAAGTCAGATGTTTCCTATACTGTGTAGCTGCAGTGATTAATCACAGCCACATATACATATCTGTTTGTGTCCCAAAGAAAAGAGAGAAAAGCAGGAAATTTTTGAGGACTTTATATTCTGAGTCCCAAGATCTCTCAGAGAGATTCAGGTCCTCTCTCTCAATCACTGTACTCTATGACTGCTGACTGATTTGGTACAAGCAATGACAGGCAAATCAAAACAAGACAACACGACATTAAGTCTCTCTGCACTGCCATTTAAAGTGTAAATGCATAAGTGCAGACTTGCCTATGGCAGCATTTCACTGTCTGATAATTGAAAAGATACAAAAGTGATCTAAATGGTTCAGAATAAAATTTAAAATTGCCTGGGGCTACCAAGAGACCCAGATAGAATCTACAGGCATCTTCCTTAAGCTTTTTCTGTGATTGCTTTTAGAGCAAATTCTCATCATAAAGACAAATGAAAATTTGGCACATTTCTGTTATCACTGGGAAAGAATAAGTACTTATTGAAAGTATTAAAAGGAGCACCAAAGCATCCTATCTTAAAAATACAGCATTTCCATCTCAGAAATAAATTCATAAAATATATTAAAACAGAAAAGTTATTTTCTTTGTGTAATAATATCTCAATATTTCTCATTGCTGCTTACTGCTAGTTGTAATTAATATAAATGATCAAACACAGAATGTACTGGAAAGTTCCTTTGAGCACCAAAGCATACTAGAAAATTCAGGTTTCCTAATACAAAAATAAATTACAAAATATATTAATTACTGAGCATTACGACAGGTATTATACAGGTACATTTCAAAGAATATTATTGCTTTGACTGCAGGTTTAACCACACATGTAGCCTTGGTGAATAAAGCAAAAAAAAAATGACCACAAACACACAGAAGCCTGAATTGTATGCATTAATTAGAAGTGGTACATTTAATGCAGTATGTCATGAAAAGCATGGTTTTCTTTTTTAGTTTTGTTCAAATGTTTTGTCCTATAGTCTTTAAAATGGTATGTTCGAAGGTATTTGAAACAGATGGTCGCTGTGTCACTGAGTGGTGCTGAAATGAGATAAACCTCCAACATCTGTATGGGTGAGCTGCTCAGCGCTGAACTAAAAACCTGACTGGGGATACAAATGTAGCATGTAATCTAAAAAGAGAAATGTAACTAACCTTTTGAAATCTCTGAGAGTAGGACAATAGAGGACACGAGATAGGTTCCCTCAGGCTATCTCCCTCTCAAGGTGAGCTTATTTCATTGCAGCAACGACTCTTACCCAACGGACCCTTTTGCAGTGAATGGGGTGCCCTCTAGACAGAAGTCCAAACATATGATGAAACCATCCTGTAAAATCTGTGCAGTTTAGACTGTTTCTACTAAACAGTGCATGATGTGCATATCCGCTAAAAATCAACATTTTGAAGTTATTAAACGTCTTCAAGGATGGATTATACTGTCAGATTTAGATTTTAGTAAGGAATAGCTCCTTTACTGTGATTATAACTTAGATCCAACTAAAAAAATGATCTAAAAGAAATATGGCAACATCTGTTTTGAGCTGGCGGTGTGCATCATTTTCCTCAGCATTCAGTACCAACGCCCAGCCCTGCGCTTCTTTCCTCTCGCTTGATGTACATAAATGGCCAGTTAAATTGGCGGGATAGATACTAAATTAGGCAAGAAGTGTTTGTAGGAATCAGCTTTTTGTGTTGGCACCTGTAATGTTTATTTACAGTAGGAATCTGAGCGATGCATCAAGTGTGCTCAAGCATTCCATGAAGAATTAACTGTGCAGCGATAGATTAATACTAGAATTTAAAACAATTTGGCTTTAGGTAGAATACCTACGTGCATGCTGGGGATAAGTAATTAGTGGAAGTAGATGGAAGAGATTTAGAAGCCACCCGCGAAAGATGCAGGGGACACTGTGGTGCAAGTAGAATCATCAACGGCTGCCCCTTTAGAAATAAAAGCCCTCAGAGCTGATAAACAACAGCTGTATTTGTTTAGTGTTCAGTCAGTTCTATCTGTCACTATTCTGCCAATATATCAAGTGATCTTGATTGCTTTTCAGTGGTTTATGTTCTCGAATCCTGCCACAAAAGAGCGCCGAGAGAGAGACTGTTCTTCATCGCTTCTATGCGGCAATCGGCCTGCCCAGTCTGGGGAATCCTCAGTGGGAGGTAAACGGTCCACTGCCTCTGATCCAGTTAATCCATCTACACAAGTGAGTCAGATCTCGAGGAGGCCCAGAATTCGTGTCTGAGTCTAGAGATCATCTAAACAATCTAGCAAAGATGCAGACCCCCCTTCATGCTCTCGCTGAAAGAAAGTTAGTGATCCATGAAAACTGCTTTACATTTAATAAAACATACAGGCTTTCTTGTTGATTAAATAGCCAGGGTTATTGGTATCTTAAGGGCTCTGTCACAGTAAGCTTGGTTAAAGCACAAGTGTCAGAAGGAATGCAGTCTCTGCTTTGTTATTTCCTCCCAAATATTTTTACACACCCAATTAATTGTGTGGGAAAAAAAAGATCTTTCATAAGTCTGGAAAGTAGCTGTCAGGGTGTCAGGTCACACCATCATTGTAGAGAAAAAACATAAATAAACGGTAAGTAAAGCAGAGCAGTGCTAGACTATGAAAAACAGAAAATTAATTAAAACTCCACTTAATCCAGCACGTACATTTGTGCTAAATGCTATAGTTTGGCTCAATACTTAACATGTTAAAGTTCAACTAAAAGTTACCATTTCTCATCCCCAGGTTATTCCTAAATGGCTTTTGTAGTTATTTCTTTTTCAGTGAAATACAGAAGAATTTATTGAGAAACTTGGGAAAAAAATTGGCTCCAAAATAGACCAAAATAATCCTATACTTTTCCAAGCTTCTCCCAACATCTGAGCTGGTCTCTTTAAGGAACAGATGATATTTTAAATTTGGTAGAAAATGTTCTACTGCACCACTGAAGCTCACAAGTAATGCAATGGGGCAATAGGAGTATGTGATTTTTTTTATAGTTTTGGAAAGAAATCACTTGCTCACCAATTTGTTCAATAAAAAAATTAATAAACGGCAGTATTGTGATGCATTATTTCATATTGTAATGCCAGCCAAGTACCAAATGTAATATGCTCATTTGGTGCTCAAGAAACATTTGTATTACTTAATTTAAAATCACAGTAAAAATAATCACAATACAGCTTCCCATGGCTCTTGAGGTTCTTTGTTCAACAAACAGTCTAAGTAAAGAAATGGCATTCTTGTTTTGAAAAATATTTTACAGTATATTTTGAAACAGTATCAAAAGTCTGTCACTTTTTTCAAATATCCTTGCTAGACCGAAGCTATTCATTAAATGTTCAAATTAACGTTTTACTTTGCAGAGCGAGAGCTCAATGTCGCTTTTCATTTGAATGTTTCTACCATCTCTTAAGGTTGAAGCATGAGTGGCTTTGAAGTGGAGAAAATGGCTGAGTCACATCTGGGAATGATTTCTATTGAATCAGTCACGCTGTATGCCACAGTTATTTTCATTTGTGTTCCCCACCATGCTTTAAATAGGGCGTGCAACCCCAGGACCACCTGCCGGGCAACACAGTCCCGGTGATTGGCCTGTTTCTCCACCTCTCTGCCCCTCAGTGCACCCCACATCACAGCTAGACCCCTGCCTCTTCTCTTAGGCGTGGTGTTTGCTACTGCGCTTTATTCCACTCTTACCCACCCAGGCCTGAGAAAATCCGCCCCCAAGGGCTTAGTGAAGGTGGGATTCCAAATTGCAACAATAAGCGTTATCTAGGCTAGGCCTGTCTCACGTATTACGCAAGCGCGTAGCACATACACAGCAATAAACATGCCGTCGTCGTGGATTCTTCACTTTAAGCTAAGCTGCTTTTCA